>NC_086320.1:331193637-331493637 GCF_036172605.1 Pelobates fuscus | reverse complement strand
AGAACTGGAGGTGATAGTGGAGTGTGGCACTTTAGAAGAGAGCAAGAGGAAGGTTTGAGAGATAGAAGTTACTCCTTGAGGCCATAAGCATTCCTGATGTGTTTTGAGGGACTTCTTAAAGGATTGAAGACTAGGGGTAGGCAGGCTGTTCCAAAGGAAAGGAGCTGCCCGTGAGCAGACTTGCAGGTGTGAATTTAAAGTAAGTGTGCAAGCAGCAGACAGTAGAGCGGAGAGACCGAGAGGGGGCATACCCATGAATCACTGAAGAAATGTAAGAGGGGCTAGAGTTGGTTACAGCTTTATAGGTAAGGGTTAGTGTTTTAAATTGACACCTGTAGGGTACAGTAAGCCAGTGTAAGGATCGACAGAGGGGTGAGGTGTAGGAGGAGCAACAGGAGAGAAAGATTAGTCTTGCAGGAGCATTCATCACAGATTGTAGGGGGGGCAGTATGGCTTCTGGCAAGACCAATTAGGAGAGAGTTACTGTAATCCATGCAAGAGATAACTAGAGCATGAACAAGCTCCTTGGCAGCATCTTGCATACAAAAAGGCAATGTTTTTAAGCTGTAATCGACAGGTTTTAGCAAAAGACTGGACATGAGGCACAAAGGTGAGGCCAGGATAAAAAACTACACCAAGACAGCGAGCTTGAAAGGTCAACCTGCAGGGAGAGTGAAGGAGGAGGGTCAGTGTTATGAGGAGGAAAAATAAGAAACTCTGTTTTAGAGAGATTGAGTTTCAATTGGGAGGACATCCAATCAGAGAAGAATGAAAGGCAATTGGTGACACGTTGTAGGACAGCAGGGGAGAGGTCAGGGGAGGAGAGGTATATCTGGGTGTCGTCAGTGTGCAAGTGGTAGTGGAATCCAAATTAATAAATGAGCCAAGTGAGGCAGTATAGAGATAGATCAAAAGGGACCAGGAACTGAACTTTGAGGGACTCTGACTGAGACAGAAACCAAGAGATTGAAGAGTTGGGAGAAGGAGGCCATGATCAACAGTGTCAAAGGCAGCAGAGAAGTCAAGAAGAATTAGTATGGAGTAGTGGCCTTTGGATTTAGCTGCAATTATATCATTTGTAACTCTAGTCAGATCAGTCTCTGTGGAGTGGAGAGGGCGGAATCCAGACTGAAGAGGGTCAAGAAGAGAGTTGGAGTTGAGGAAGCAAGACAGACGGGTAAAGACAAGTCTTTCCAAAAGCTTTGAGGAGAAAGGGAGCAGGTATATAGGATGATAGTTGGAAGGGGAAGTGGGGTCAAGAGATGGCTTTTTGAGGACAGGTACAACAGAAGCATGTTTAAGGGGAACTAGGACAACACCAGAAGAAAGAGAGCAGTTGAAGATGTGCGTTAACGACGGCAACAATCAAGGGGCGAGAGATCTGATGAGGTGGGACAGGATGGAATCAAGCAGACAAGTGGTGGGATGAGAGAAAAGGATAAAGGTAGGGATGGTATGGGTAGAAAAGGTTGAGATAGAAAGGGGGAGAATTTATTCCTTAACTGTTTAATCTTGTCAGTAAAGTAACATGCAAAGCTATCAGCTGAAAGATTAGTTTGTGTGGTGGCCACAGCAGGGAGAAGAAGAGAGTTAAAAGTATTAAAGAGATGCCTAGGATTGCGGGAGCATGAACTAATGAGAGAAGAAAAGTAGGACTGTTTAGCAAGGGTGAGAACTGCGCTGTATGAACGCAAGACAAATTTATAGTGTAGAAAGTCTGACAAGGTGCAAGACTTTCTCCAGCAACTTTCAGCTGAACAGGAGCATCTCAGCAGGTAGCGGGTTGACTTAGTGTGCCACGGTCGGAGGCGTGCCTCCTTGAGGTGCATGCTTGGAGCGGGGCTGCAGCGTCTATGGCAGAGGTGAGGGTAGCATTATATTAGGAGATAGCCAGAGAGAGACAGGAGAGGGTAGGGATGGATGAGAGTTCAGAATGGATATCAGTGGAGAGCTGCTGGAGGTCAAGAGAATTCATATTACTCCTGAGTTGAGGGGGGTTAGGTTGAGGATATTGGGTGTGAGGGCACTCAAGAACAAATGATAGTAGGTGGTGGTCTGACATTGGAAATGGAGTATTACAGAGGTTGGAGACTGAGCATGCATTTGAAAAAATAAGATCTAGGGTATTTCCAGCTTCATGTGTGGGAGAATTAGCCCATTGCAATAGCCCAAAGGAGGAGGTGATTGAAATAGGTTTTGAGGCTACAGAGGTCAAGTGTGGGTTTATTGGAATGTTGAAATCCCCGAGAATTATGGGTGGGATATTCCTCAAAAGGAAATAAGGAAGCCAGGCAGCAAAATGGTCAAGGAAAAGACGAGGAGAACCAGGGGGGCAATAAATAACTGCAATGTTTGCAGATATAGATTTAAATAAGTGAATTGAGGGAATTTCAAAGGAGGAGAAAGAGAGGGAAAGGTAAAGGTTTGAAGGAGCAGTGAGGTGAAAGGAGAAACCCTACACCACCACCTTTACTGTCAGACTGTCTTGGGTTGTGCGTAAACTGTAGACCACCATAGGATAATTAGGCAGGGGTAGCTACGTCAGAAAGAAAGAGACAAGTTTCAGTAAAAGCAAGTAGGTTTAGGGAGCCTGAGATGAATATGTCATGGATATAAGTAGATTTAGTTATGTTGCACACAGAGCGTGCATTCCAGAGTTACATGGGATGGATATTAGACTGGAGAGTAGAGATGTCGCGAACATAACATTTTCCGTTCGCGAACGGCGAACGTGAATTTCCGTAAATGTTCGCGAACGGGTGAACCGGGTGAACCGCCATAGACTTCAATAGGCAGGCGAATTTTAAAACCCACAGGCACTCTTTCTGGCCACAATAGTGATGGAAAAGTTGTTTCAAGGGGACTAACGCCTGGACTGTGGCATGCCGGAGGAGGATCCATGGCAAAACTCCCATGGAAAATTACAGAGTCTGGTTTTAATCCATAAAGGGCATAAATCACCTAACATTCCTAAATTGTTTGGAATAACGTGCTTTAAAACATCAGGTATGATGTTGTATCGATCAGGTAGTGTAAGGGTTATGCCCGCTTTACAGTGACAGACCAAACTCCCCGTTTAACGCACCGCAAACAGTCCATTTGCACAACCGCAAACTCCCCATTTGCACAAGGTTGGATACCAAGCTAGCCATGTCCCGTTCCTTTTCCTCACTGATGTCATTGAAGGTCTATTCCTCCACCCAGGGACGTACAACACCAAGGGTCCCCGAAAGGTGACAACAAGCCCCCTGGGACGCCTGCTGTGTTTGGTCTTCCACCTCCTCAAAGCCACCTTCCTCCTCTGACTCCTCTTCTTCAAACTCCTCTCTCTGTGTTGCCTCTCTCTCTGCATTATTATAAGGTGTGTTAAGTAGTACTATTCCTATCAGTTTAATCCCTGTTACGTCCCCTATCAGGGGACGTGTATATGGCATCGATTTTAGGAACCGGGAGATGGAAAAAGATGCTTGGTCGGTCCTCCTACTTCAAATTTGGGGCACTGCGCGTGCAATCTAATGTGCCACCAGATAGGAGTAGTATGTTAAGTAGTACTATTCTTATCAGTTTAATCCCTGTTACGTCCCCCTCATAAGGCCTTTTCAAGTCGAATGTATCGCCCCCTGTCAGTCCCTTCGGGATCCATCCCTCATTCATCTTAATAAAGGGGAGGTAATCTAGACTTTTTTGACCTAGGCGACTTCTCTTCTCAGTTACAATACCTCCTGCTGCACTGAAGGTCCTTTCTGACAGGACACTTGAAGCGGGGCTAGACAGAAGTTCTATCACAAATTGGGATAGCTCAGGCCACAGGTCAAGCCTGCACACCCAGTAGTCAAGCCTGCACACCCAGTAGTCATCGCTCCTCAGAGTGTCGATATCTGCAGTTAAGGCGAGGTAGTCTGCTACCTGTCGGTCGAGTCGTTCTCTGAGGGTGGACCCCGAAGGGCTGTGGCGATGCGTAGCACTTAAAGAGCTCCGCATGTCCTCCATCAACAACACGTCTGTAAAGCGTCCTGTCCTTGCCGGCGTGGTCGTGGGAGGAGGAGGATTACTTTCACCTCTTCCCCTGTTAGATTCCTGTTGTGCTGTGACATCACCCTTATGCGATGTGTAAAGCATACTTTTTAATTTATTTTGGAACTACTGCATCCTTTCCGACTTGCGGCAATTCGGTAACATTTCAGGCACTTTCTGCTTATACCGGGGGTCTAGTAGCGTGGACACCCAGTACAGGTCGTTCTCCTTCAGCCTTTTTATACGAGGGTCCCTCAACAGGCACGACTGCATGAAAGACCCCATTTGCACAAGGTTGGATGCCGAGCTACTCATGTCCCGTTCCTCGTCCTCAGTGATCTCATTGAAGGTATGTTCTTCCCCCCAGCCACGTACAACACCACGGGTACCAGATAGGTGACAACGAGCACCCTGAGATGCCTGTTGTGGTTGGTCTTCCTCCTCCTCCTCAAAGCCACATTCCTCCTCTGACTCCTCTTCCTCACAATCCTCTTCCAGCGTTGCCGCAGGTCCAGCAAGCGATGCTGATAAGGCTGTTTCTGGTGGTGATGGTGACCACAACTCTTCCTCTTCCTCTTCACGCTCATCTATGGCCTGATCCAGCACTCTTCGCAGGGCACGCTCCAGGAAGAAAACAAATGGTATGATGTCGCTGATGGTGCCTTCGGTGCGACTGACCAGGTTTGTCACCTCCTCAAAAGGATGCATGAGCCTACAGGCATTGCGCATGAGCGTCCAGTAACATGGCAAAAAAAATCCCAGCTCCGCAGAGGCTGTCCTAGCACCCGGGTCATACAAATAGTCGTTAATGGCTTTTCCTTGTTGGAACAGGCGGTCGAACATTAGGAGTGTTGAATTCCAACGTGTCAGGCTGTCGCAAATCAAGCGCCTCACTGGCATGTTGTTTCGCTGCTGGATATCTGAAACGTGCGCCATGGCCGTGTAGGAATGCCTGAATGGCCACACACCTTCCTGGCCTGCTTCAGGATGTCCTGTAAGCCTGGGTACTTATGCACAAAGCATTGTACGATCAGATCACACACATGTGCCATGCACGGCACATGTGTCAACTTGCCCAACTTCAATGCCGCCAACAAATTTGATCCATTGTCACAAACCACTTTGCCGATCTCCAGTTGGTGCGGAGTCAGCCCTTGATCCACCTGTGCATTCAGGGCGGACAGGAGTGCTGGTCCGGTGTGACTCTCTGCTTTCAGGCAAGTCAACCCCAAGACTGCGTGACACTGCTGTATCCGAGATGTGGAATAGTACCTGGGGAGCTGGGGGGGTGCCGTTGATGTGGAGCAAGACGCAGCAGCAGAAGAGGACTCAGCCGAGGAGGTTATGGAAGAGGATGGAGTAGGAGGAGTAGAGGAGTTGGCAGCAGGCCTGTCTGCAAGTCGTGGCGGTGTCACCAACTCCTCTGCAGAGTCACGCATTCCATGCTTTGCAGACGTGAGCAGGTTTACCCAATGCGCAGTGTAGGTGATATGCCTGCCATGACCATGCTTTGCAGACCAGGTATCAGTGTTCAGATGGACCCTTGCCCCAACACTGTGTTCCAGACATGCCATTACTTCCTTTTGCACAATAGAGTACAGGTTGGGGATTGCCTTTTGTGCAAAGAAATTTCGGCCGGGTACCTTCCACTGCGGTGTCCCAATAGCTACAAATTTTTGGAACGCCTCAGACTCCACCAGCTTGTATGGTAAAAGCTGGCGGGCTAAGAGTTCAGACAAGCCAGCTGTCAGATGCCGGGCAAGGGGGTGACTTTGTGACAATGGCTTCTTACGCTCAAACATGTCCTTGACAGACACCTGACTGTGGGCAGATGAGCAGGAACTGCTCAAGGCGAGAGACGGAGTGGAGGATGGTTGAGAGGGGGCAAGGAGGACAGCAGTGGTTGACGTGGCTGAAGATGCTGGACCAGGAGGAGGATGGCGGCTTTGAGTTTGCGTGCTGCTTGTACTCATGTGTTGATCCCATTGGCGTTTGTGATGTGCGATCATGTGCCTACGCAAAGCAGTTGTACCTAGGTGGGTGTTGGACTTCCCACGACTCAGATTCTTTTGGCACAGGTTGCAAATGGCATCGCTGTTGTCAGAGGCAGACACACAAAAAAAATGCCACACTGCTGAGCTCTGCAATGACGGCATTCTGGTGGTGGCAACAGCATGCGTTGATTGGCGTGCTGTCGGGCTGACCCCGGGTGCCGATCCATGCTGTCTGACTGTGCCACTAGCTCCTTGCGACGACCTCCCCCTGCTTCCAACTCGTCTCCTTCTCCTCTCTGTCTCCCCATCTGAACTTTCCCCCTGTTCTTCTTCTCTTCTAGCGGGCACCCACGTGGCATCCACGGACGCATCGTCATCATCTACCGCTTCACTTGTATCTGACAACTCAGCAAAGGAAGCAGCAGTGGGTACAACATCATCATCATCATCACACCGTACGTCCATGTGTGTAATGCTGCCTGACTGAGACATATCCCTGTTATCTACATCCTCTGCCAATAATGGTTGCGCATCACGTGGTGCTAGTGTTGGTGGTGGCGGCAGGCGGGCGAGTGGTAACTTGAGAGGTGCCCGAAGCTAAACTGGAGGAGGTAGGTGCGTCAAGGTTCTGAGCGGAAGCTGTAGAAGATTGGGTGTCCTGTGTTAGCCAGTCAACTATGTCCTCATAACTTTTCGAGTTCAGGGTACGTGGCATCTGAACACTGGGCATTATTCTAGGGCCAAAGGGAATCACAGCACCACGACCACGACGGCCCCTGCGGGGTGGCCTGCCTCTGCCTGTCGTTTTTTTTTTCGATTAGTGGTACTATGCATGCAAGCTACTGTGACAACAGATATGAGTGGCACTGTGCACTGGCAGAAGTTGGCAGAGTAGACGCTGTAGGCCTGACACACACGCTTGCAGACAACTAACTGCTATTCAATCTATGACAGTCAAATTTTTTTTTTTAAATGTACATTACTGTTACACCAGATATGAGTTGCACTGGTGTGACACTGTGCCCTGGCAGGCTCTGAAATGCACACGTGTGAAGGAAACTGACTGCTATTATTTCACAGTCCAAACATTTTTTTTTTTTTAAATGCAAGCTATTGTGACACCAGATATGAGTGGTGGCACTGGGCAAGTGGGCACAGTATACGCTGTGAGCCTGACACACGTGCTGGCAGGCAGGCAACTGCAATTAGATTACACAGAAAAAAAAAAGCAGACTGATGTTCTAGCCCTAAAAATGGCTTTTTGGGGTGCTGTCCTTACAGCAGAGATCAGATGTAGTGGACACTGAATACACTAGCCTAGCTATCGATTTCCCTATTAAATCAGCAGCAGCTACACTGTCCCTCCTCTCACTAAGAATACAGCTTCTGAATGAATCTAAAATGGATGCTGTCCAGGAGGTGGGAGGGTCTGGGAGGGAGGGTCTGCTGCTGATTGGCTGGAATGTGTCTGCTGACTGTGAGGTACAGGGTAAAAGTTTACTCAATGATGACGAATGGCGAACTATTCGCCAGCGAACTATTCGGGACATCTCTCCTGGAGAGGTTTCTGGTATGGACACAAGGTAGGTAGGTAGAGGCGGGACTAGGGTTTGGATAGAAATCGCCAGCTGCCAGTAGCAGAAGCATAGAAAGTAAGAGAAGGTGAGAGTAAGATTTAAATGTTTTGGTTGAGTGATTGTATTTTGAGGATTTACAAGGAGTTGGAGGAGAAAGGGTGGATAGGTACAAGTATAGTGTATGGGATGAATAGAGAGAAGAGGGAAGTAAACCAGGAGCAATGAAGATGTTGTCAGTAGGGACAGGTAAGCAGAAAGATAGAGAGATTTTAGTAATGAGAGAAGTGAGGATGAAACTGAAAAATAGTAGAGAGAACAAAGTTAAGTAGTGTTTTGTTATAGATGATTAAATGATAAGGGCAGCTAGGACCATAGGAAACCGTGGAGGGGTGAAGGGTTAACTGGTATGTGGCGTGGGGATGGAAGTATTACAGGTGAGGAGAAGATCATAGACATGATTGGTGTGTTTTAAAAATGAGGTGTTTGGAACTATCTATAAATGTAGTGAGTACCATGGGGAGGGTGGGGTGTGGGGCAGGGAAGGTGGGAAAACATTTCCAGAGATGCTACCCCAGCATAAGGATTTTGAGCTGCAAGACTTGCTAGCTGTGAGTCATGGGAGCAACCTTTAAGTTTGTTTGTTGGGGCTCAGACTCATACATCATTTTATATAACAGCCAAGCAGCTATCTTATTATTTTGGACTGATTTAACCAGATTGTCTATAGAGACTGACTTTGAAGGAATATATTATATTTGATGGACTTATTTTTTTTTATCCATTGGCTTTTTATGATATTTATGTATTTGCACTTTGTTATATAAATATATATGATCTATAGCATCCATATTATGTATCCATTTTTTAAAATTCAAGTAATTTTCTATGTTCTATTTAATTTACTGGTATGGTTAGTATCTCCTTTATTGGTGGTAATAATTGTTATCAGAAATCAGCTGGATTGCTTCATGAAGTTTTGAGTTTTATTTTAATTTAATTTATTTATGTATTTTTTTATATTTTTCTGGTATTTTATCAATTTGGTATTCATTCCATATCCATTAATTAATGTATCCTCTTACCTGGACACCAGCTCCTGGTATATTGCAAACTTTCTACTAGACATGTGCAATTCGTTTCGGTCCGAATATGGATTCGGACGAATTTCGGACAATTCGGACATTCGGGTACTTCCGAATTGCCGAAGTGCCGAATTGCCGAGGTTCCGAAATTACCGAATTTCCGAAGTGTCGAAGTGCCGAAGTTCCGAAGTTGCCGAAGTTCCGAAGCACAGTATTGCCTTAGTACTAATATAATTACCCAGTGAAAGAAGAAGAATGTTACATTGTAAATAATTTTAAATAAAAAGTATACAAACATAGCCAGGATTCAGCTGTAAGCATTTGCAACACTTACAACAATCAAGTAACACACATTCATATAAAATGTAAGTTACTTAGCCTGTCAATGTAATGACAGGAATGAATAAGTAGATAACTCCCTAATTCCCATGGTATTAGGGAGCTATCTACTAAAAGGCTGAAAGACCTAAATTGGTCTTTCAGCCAAATTTACTAATACTAAGTAATGATTACTTAGTATTAGTAAATTATGCCCCTACTCGCTATACCGCAAGTAGGGGCATGTCTATTAAACAGTGAGCACCCTGTGGCTGCTCACTGTAAAAAAAAAAAAATAAGTTCCCCCCTCCCGAGCCACTGGCCCCCACCCCTGAGCGGTGGGTGGGGGCCCTAATGTAAATTCCAGAGAACTTTCCCACGCTGTGTAAAATGACACAGGGCACTCTGATTGGATGGCTTAAACCCACCAATCAGAGTGCTCTGAGCCTAATTGCAGGACGGGGCAAGGCTTTATAAGCCTTCCCCCGCCCTGCAGAGCTCAGTCTGCGCGGAGCCCTCGTCGGGTGAAGAAGGATTTTTTTTTTTTGCGCTCAGTTTTTTTTTTTTATAATTGCGTCGGTTATTATGGTTTTTTATTTGGTAATTTTTACTTAGTATTAGTAAATTTTGCTGAAAGACCAATTTAGGTCTTTCAGCCTTTTGGTAGAGAACTCCCTAATACCATGGGAATTAGGGAGTTATCTACCAAGCGGCTGCAAGAGAAGTCCCGAGGTGCCGAAGTCCCGAAATTCCGAAATGCCGAAGTTCCGAAATTCCGAAGTGTCGAAGTGTCGAAGTGCTGAAGTTCCGAAGTGCTGAAGTTCCGAAGTGCTGAAGTGCTGAAGTTCCGAAGTTGCCGAAGTTCCGAAGTCTTGAAATGCCGAATTGCCGAAGTCCCGAATTGCGAAAATCCCGAATTTCGGACCGAATGCCGAACCGAACCGAAAATTTTCCCCATGCACATGCCTACTTTCTACTTTGTGTTAATGGTTATTTTAATTGAGCGTTTTATGGTGACTCTTTTAAACCAGTGATTTTAGAGTGGTATATAGTAGATAGTTATATTTTTCTCTTGCCTACTAAAAGGATTTGTTCTTTCCTTTTAGATCTGTTGACTTTTTTAGTAACTCATCAGCCCAATTACTATGTTTTCAGACTGGTGTATTGCCCCAGGTTATACTGAAATATAGTTTAATCCTCATCTTCTAACAATTATGCTGTGTATATGTGTTGAGTATTTAGTAAGTTTTGACAACAATTGTTCTTTCCAGAGCTTGTATCAGTTTGCTAGACAGTGTGCCATATTAGGGCCCACTCCTAGAGCTCAGTTTTTGCAAGTGTTGTTGTGAAGAGGATAATGAGTGTGGCTGTGTGTTGGTGTGTCTAGTGACTAGGTGTTCTGTGTGGAGACAACTGAGATTTGTATGTAGGGAGGAGGCTGAGAGTGCTTCTTGAGGGTTGTGTGTGGTGGTTGACTTTTGTGTGTGTGGAAGGGAGTCTGGGTATGACTGAGTATTGTGAGAGTAGTGTACGTGTGGTTTTACTTTTGGCAGGATGAGGTGTAATTCATTGCAGTCTCAGGACTTAGTAATTGACTTAGAGCACTGTGTGCAGCACTGTGAATAATTGAGAAGCATCAGGGTACACAAAGGAGGTCTTAAATTGATCTGCATCCAATAGAGGAGCGTACCACAACTCTCTCTCAAGGGTGTGAAGTGGAACACAGCCAAGCATAGAGATCTTTTCATCTCACTTCTTGTTAAAGGGGGGCACCCTCACAGCCAGATATCTAGCCTAGACAATAGCCCTGGATCCTGTCTGAGCACCGGCCCTAAGTGAATGTAGTCCAGCTCTGGTTCTTTCAGATACCTGTAGAACATATTCATCGTACAAGAATTCTAGGAAACAAAATGAAAAACATACAGTTGACTCAGCTATAAAACAATTGCATTTGAAATGAACATCAAAGTGACATTTTAAAATGTTTTAATGTCATCATAAACTTCCCACTCTCCTAAGAATAGCTATTACTGAAGTCTGTTATCTAACAACCCTGAGGTACTATATGGTAATTAGACTACTTAACATTATTACTCACTAAGAGTAAAATAGAAACTGCCACAAGCAAACAAACTATAAAGAACATCCAATTAAAATATTAATCTGCTAATAAATATAACATAAGATGACCCATTTGAATTTTCAAAGTATTCAAACAACAAAGAATCTGGTGAATTATATATGTAACTTGATTTCCAAATTTTCCCTATTATCTAATTATTTAGCTTCATTATTAAAAACAGAACTCTTATCTGGGATGTTTTTTTACAGATTACAGATGTTGTTTTTGTGTTTTCCAGTATGTATGCTAATTTGTTGAAATACAAATACACTCAGCTTTTTTTTTCCTTTTTGGAAATTCTTGTAAAAAGAAGTACCATGTTTCAAATTTTATGCAGGAAACGCTCTGAGGTTTTTTTTTACCTCATAAAAGATTAGCCCCATAAAATAAATAAATGAAATAAATTGTTCTCAGCCATCAACAAAATCACTGATAATTTTTTTTTCAACATTTGGATTTCATGGATTAAGACCTTTACTCCTCAGGGCCTCCGACTGAATCTTCAAGACGTATAGCCCATCAAGAAGATCCTGTCCCGCACTCACTTTGCTTGTGACTACTTTCCTGTCCCCCATCTCACACCTTTTCTTCTCTTTTTGGGCTTTTTTCTCTCTATACTACATTTTGACCAACATGGTAATGTGGTTATGGGATCTCACACCCGAAGGGGACCTGCCCTGTTCTTGAATTACCAGTTACCATTACTCTCCACTAGGAGACTTGTTTATGATGTCTCACTTTTGTCTTAATCTTAACTAAAATAAATAAATAAAAGAATAGAGACAAACCCAGGACCATCAAAAAAAGATTGCCTGGGGTCCCGGGGAGCCTTAAATTGAATATGTTCCTCATAAAAACTATTTAGTGCTCATCTCAGTAAGTTCATCTCCTATAATATAATGGTTAACTCAACATTGAGCATATCCATTTTGCACATTTAAGAGTAAAGTTTGCACAACAAAGAGAGTAAAACGTGGAGGAAGAGGAATTTTATGATAGCAATCTCAAAACATCTTGTTTGCAGCTTTCATGCCATCAACTATGTTAAAAAATACATGCTGAGATCTGTAAGACCTCATGGAAACTGAATATCTGATCAGATCTCACATTAGTACTTGGCAAATATAAATAAAATAAAAAATGTAAGCTTAAAAAAAAGTCATCCACTACTAGCCATGGAAAGCCCAGTGGATGATCTCCACACTTCATCCATGCTTTGTGTTGAGAGTAGGGGAGGCTTGCTTTTACGCTTGTGAAACTTTGATGCCATCTAATTAATAACAAATGGTGTCCATCAGCCTCTATTTTGAATTTCTCTTGGCATCCAACCTTTCTTTAAATACTTAGTGGTAAACACCAGTGGCAGTTGACATTTTACTGTCATTTTAGGAATTTACATTTACCAGGGGATTGCTTAAACATCACAATAGGCAGGTATTTATTTGTTTTATTTTATAGCTACTGTATTTTATTTTTTAAATACTCTTTTTCACACAAATCTGAATCCTAAATGATTTAGAATAAATGTAATACACTTATATTTCTGTGAAGGATAAACATATACTTGCAAAAGAAAAATACAATATGTATATTTTTGGTTTATTTTCATGTGTTGGCTGTGGCTTGTTTCAAATAAATGTAAATGTCTTGTCTAAAATAAATTTTACAAGGGTAAAAAATAAAGGGTCAATTCCAGTCTAGTGTGTCCCTTTAATATGTTCATGTTAAATTGCCTAGAAATAAATGTGTCTTCAGACTGCTGGTTAAATGCATAAAAATCTATTAACAGCAATATGAACATTTTTATAACAGGTATTTTTGCAGTCATCAGTTTACTTTGATTGCAGTTTGGTGTCTTTCCCATACTCTTTGATAATGAAAATGGTATATATTCATTTAGACAAGTATTGCACTGAGGTCACTGTGTAGCTATGCTAATGGTGTTCCTTGCAATAAATGTGGGTCACAAGAGATATATTTTTACATGCATTCTATCAAATCTAATTCTTCATATTACCTTTTAAAGTTAACAACCTAGAGCTTTTATATCAGTAGCTAATATTAAAAATCTCATAGAAAGTTCAAGCAGAATTTGATATGCTGTTCAGTATTCAGTTAGATTTGTTTAACATGTTGTAATGAAAAACCTTTATTTGCAATAACTTTACAAAGACATTTTTATAATTATTTTATCTATTTAGTACTACAATTTATTTTTATTGTGTGAACACAAGCACCTTAATTTACTTCATCTATGTATTGAGTCAGTTACTATATGTTTAGATTTAGTAATTCTTATTTGATTTAATTAATTTGTATATCATGAAATACGTAAAACACCAGACAATATAAGACTTGAAGGAACACTCCAAGCACCATAACCACTACAGTAAGCTACAGTGATTATGACACTAGGAGTGTCCTGGCAGCCCCCAATGCAAGGCAGCACTTAGCACAGAAGAGATATCGGAAGCTTCATGCATGAGTAACCAGCAACCGGCAGAAATCAGGTTACTACTAACACAATAAACACTACAGTGTACTGTAGTGGTTGTAGTTTGTGGACTGTTTCTGTAATTGAAACATGACAAACTAATGCCACATTTTGTAGTAGCATTGTTCATAAATCTAAATATAACAATCCTGGACTGGTATACAATGACATTGGGAACTTTGCCATTTTCAATCCGCTGAAATTTTAATTTTAATTTGAACATTCTCTAGCAGCATAACATGGATGCCATAAGCCTATGTCTATTTTTTGGTGTGTTTTGACAAAAATTGTGTGTTTGTCCAGGCACTTAAAGCTCAGCCCCTCTACTGTGACTCAATGTGAAAAGGAAATTCAACACTCAAAATAGTTTGAACTGAACCCAAAGACTTTTTACACCATATCCACTACAAAGAACTGAAGGGGTTATAGTCTTTAGAATGCCTATTTAAGCATGTCAAGAATAAAGAATTTAAGGGGAAAGAAGTAAAATAAGGATTCACTATGCACAAGATTGAAAAAGAGTTCAAGTAGATAAGTAATACGATTCTTTCATTTGTACAAAATAATGAACAACAATATTCATGATCTGTGGAGTTGTTATCAAGAAGAAGACAAACCAGAGGATTTCAGAGGTCAGTTCACAATTTAGATTCTTTTTTTAGTCATTATTTTTCCTATGGTTGTGGCTCATTTCCAACCTTGGTCTTGATTTAAACCTAACAAGTGAAAACGTTTGACAAATATCTATTGATTTTTTAAAATCAAATTTATTTTTAGCAGTCAAACATTGTAAACGGGTCCCCCTGTGCTCCCACGATGTAGCTATTAAAAAATAATAATAGTAACCCCATAGTGGGGCTATAATTAAAAAAAATTACAGCAGGAGAAACATAGTGTCCTCCCTGCCCCCACTAGTGGCCAGCGAGCAATTAAATAAAATAAACAGGGGGACCTAGCGTCACTTCCAGACCCCATTTAGATATGGCAGGTACGTGATTTAATTTTAATAACCCCCATGGGACCTATGTGCCCATAGCCCCAAACCCATTGGTGGCCGACACGGGCTATAATTTAGTAATAAACCGTGGGGTTGGGGATAATTTCCCACTGATAAGTGTTGCAACAATGGAAAAATTGCACTAATATGAACGAAATTCCATTTACGGACATAGCTTATTTAGCCTGGGTTTAGCAATTATAGTTTTCCCACAAAACACTCAGACATATATTTAGCTACAATATTTTTGTAAAGGAATGTTCACAATTGTAACACTCTATTTCCTTTTCAATTGGAATCTGAGCCATGGTGATAGAATTGCAATTAACCACAGCCAGGTATCACATGCTGCTTTTTGGTGAGGCAGTAGTTGTCAAGGACCCCAGGAACAGAGGTCCTGTTGGGTTTTGATGCACTATTTTCCAGCACACCTTCCAAAAGATTTGAACTCTTGTGATGCATGACATCATGTGGCATTCAGCTTTACAACAGAGTAAGATGCTTCAGTAAAGCGCTTCAGACTGGGTTTTTTGCATCAACTAAACAGTGATTTCACATTCTAAATAGTACTACTTAAAAACACCTCACCTAGATAAAAAAATAATGGGGGTTTGGTTACATTATATGATCATACATTGCATAAGCCTGCCAACTGCATCAAAGTACCCCATTCTTGGCAGGTCCTACAGGGCAAGCATTAGGTGGTAGTGTAGGACCTGCCAAGAATGGGGTACTTTGATGCAGTTGGCAGGCTTATGCAATGTATGATCATATAATGTAACCAAACCCCCATTATTTTTTATCTAGGTGAGGTGTTTTTAAGTAGTACTATTTAGAATGTGAAATCACTGTTTAGTTGATGCAGTTGACAGGCTTATGCCATGTGTGATCATGTAATGTAACCATCCTCCCATTATTTTTCAGGTGAGGTGTTTAAATAGTACTATTTAGGATTTGAAATCTCTGTTTAGTTAATAAGCGAGTGCACTGGTTTGTATATTTTATATATATATATATATATATATATATACATACACACACACACACACACACACACACTTGTCTTCATTCACATACAACTAACTCCCCATACATACAAACCACTATACTAATGCAGATTAGTGGAAATCTGTACGCTCACATATACCTCTTTATTCAGATACACACACTAACACTACATGCTGTGAAAATAAATAAATAAATACAATAATCTCTTGTGCCTTTTTAAAATTTTTATACCTTGGCTAGTGAGTTAGTACGTGAAGGTCTGAGCACTTATATACAGTCTACAATATAGACCACAATATACTTCACTGAAAAAAATCATATACATATATATATTAAACGTACAATATATATTAAACGCACAAATCAACTTTTTTTTAAATTAACAAATAAGCTAGAAATCAAACTTTTTTTCTCTGCTCTAAAAATTTTATTTGCGTTTTCCAAGAGATGAAAATCATTATTGTTGGTTATTGGATATCTATCTATTATGCTATCGTGTAGCATGCTTATTGTGCTCTATCATACAAAAATATTTTATCATGGAAGTGCTAAGTAATACTTTATGGACAAGAAAAGGTCCGCAAAGCTAGGAAACACTGTATAAATTGGTGGAAGATCATTGTTACAGCCTCTAACACCATTGGGTGATATTCACCATATGTCCTGTGATTGATAGCAAAATTTAATGAGTTCTTACAAGCAATTAAATAATCAAGAATTCCTGCTGTTACATGGCTTAGCTTGATAGAACAGTGACAAATGAGGGAATATCAGCAACCTAATCAAAGGGACATATTTTCTTGGGAACGAAATAATATTATCCGCCAGTGCAATCAAAGGACAAAAGAACACGGAGAGGACAACAGAATAAGATAAATTATGTGCTCATTTCATTACTGTGGTTTTATAGATTCCATTTATTGAGCACTATTAAATCAAACAGAAAATTATGCTTGTTAAATATTTTCATTTGTCTTACAATGTTATAAGCATGTTCATTTTGCCAGGATTATAAGCTGTATTTCAGATGATACAGAATGTCTCCTTTTTTTTAATATCAGTCTAGCCATCCCATTTAGGAGGGTTCGGCTGTTAGGAAGAAGAAAAAAAAATGACATTAGATACTGCTACATAACTCTGAAGTTTATAAAAATTGAATTAAATGTATTACATTGCATGCAGATGCATTTTGATATTCCATTCTTGTATTAGCGGTAGACAAACTCCCACAAAGTGTTCATCTGTTTTGTGACTTGGACTCTCAGAACTCTCAACCAGCCGCTGACTGGTTTGCTGTGATGGGAGTTGCAGCTAAGCACATATTGACTACTTTTGCTTTGTATCTTAAGATATGAGATATAAGGTATTTAATTCATTTAAATAATAGATAAAATACATTATATAATTTACTGTACATGTTTAGCTAATATTAACAGACCACGATTAAAACAGCTTATCATTTTAAAATTTGTAATATTTTTCCTAATAATTGGAACATATTCTGTAATCACTTTGCAACACCATGGGCACGTACTGTTCAGTGTCTAATCATTAGATTTGGAGATTAGCTAAATTTTGAACTGCAATTCGTCGAAGTTTATTCCGATAGGGAGATCATTTGAATCTAGAAAAATCTGGAATGCAACGTGCAATGGCTGAGCATCTTCATTTTGATTCTGGATTCCGGATTCTCAATTCCCCTAAGAAGATTGATGTGAAAAAATGTTGATTGATGGCTAGAAAAAGTCACTAAATACTGACTTCACTAATCAAGTTAGAAGTAAGCAGTAGAGGGGAAAAGGAGAAGCAGTTAAAAAAAAAAAAAGCATTTTTTTATATTTATATATATATATATATTTTTTTTTTTTTTTTTCCTTCTATCGGTTAGTTTTTCTCACTTGATCTGTGAACCAAATGGCTGGAAAATGCTCCCACCAGAGTACTGCAAAATATATACATAATATTTACACTGACTGTCCCATTCTGGTTTGTCTGATACATTTTCCGAATCAGTTTTCCATTACCAAAACTCTGAAGAGTCGAACCGACATATGGCCAAAATTAGGCCGCCTCAAATGTTTGTTTTCTTTCAGAAAAATAATACCACCAAACCATATTTTCTAACTGTGCACATGTATATTACTTAGTAAAGTGAAAAGTCAATGTGTATTCAAAGTGAATTTCAAATTTAAGGTATAAGTAGCCACACTGAAAAAATTCACTGTCAGCTAAACATTCAGTTTGGCTACTCGGACCTTATATTTGGAATTCACTTTGAATTCTCACGTTAATAAAAAACGCCCTGTTGAGTTCTTGCAAGCATCGTAAAATGTGTGTGTTTTGTAAATTGGAAGTGTCATACCTGTTCCTTTATGTAGTTGCACTGCATGTTAGTCAAACAATTATTTTAAGTTCACAGTAAAAAAGGCAAAAATGATAGAATTACTAGTAAAGCCATCAATTTTCTACTAAGATGGTCATGAACATTTGATGTAAATACGTACCTACTAATCCCATTTGCAACAAAAATAACTTCAATAGGTTAATTTTCTAGTTCGTCAATTGTTTGATCAATAATAATTACCTGAAACACAACTCAAGTTGACACACTGAAGCTAATTAGATAAAACGGTTTAATTTGCAGCCAAACACATCGCTTAAACTGAACCTCCATAAACTGTATGAATTATAAATGTCACTATGGCTTGTACATTGTGGTTTTCAATCATAGTAAGTCATTAAATTAATATTGGGTTATTCAGATCGCTAGAAATTGTCAAGATCTGACAATAGAATTGAAATTGTGTGGCCTTAATGAACAAATCGAAACATCTGAGCAGAAGAATGTTCTTCAATTTGCAATTCTCTACTCATTTCCCAACAAGTTCCAGTTCATTGAATACACCCTGTTGTTTAAATATATTTTCTCTATAGCTCGTCTTTTGGAGAACAAAAGCCAGTCTAGAAATGGTCTACAAATACAACCAAATACAACCCAAATTATCCCAAATACAACCAAATAGCTAACAAAATGCTGTTTTCCTATATCCCCTCCCTTCTTATCTTTGCCTGGGAGGGGGGACAGTACAAGGCAATCCCTGGTGGTCCGGTGGAGAAGCACTGGTAGTCCATGTGGTGAGTAACCATGGCAATGCTCCAAGCTCACAAGAGGAGAACACGGCGGAGCTGCAGGTTAGAGCTCCCCTGGGTCCTCTCCCTTCCCTGCTGGCTGTCGACTGCCAGCATTACAGTGCTAGCAAGCCAGTGAGGGAGATCTCATTACAGTGCTAGCAAGCCGGTGAGGGAGATCTTATTACAGTGCTAGCAAGCCGGTGAGGGAGATCTCTGATCTGCCCTCCGGCAGAGCTGGAAAGGGAGAGGGAGGCACGGTTCCTGGTGCTATCATCATAGCACCGTGAAAATATCTTGCGACACCCCTGTGTGCCTGTCGCGGCACACAGTTTGGGAACCGCTATTATATCACATTATCTTGTTAACTGTCCCTACAACAGAGTTTCTTTTCAAAATCCGTAAGTGTGTGTTATTGTAATTTTGGTTTAAAAGACCTTTAATAATATCTTATTTAAAGGGGATGGAAATAAGTCCTCTTTACTGGTTTTAAAGACTGACATATTCCTGATGGACTGAGAACTTGATGAATATATACAAAATATCATTTTCATGACAGAAAACAAAACATTTCTAGCCCTGTTTTCTTGTAAATATAGACTGCTTGTCAGAGAACAAAGGAGAATGGTGGTATCTTAAATCTCTCTGCCAGTGATTTGAAGAATTGGTTAGAAAGCAACTTGTCGTTCCTGTACAAGAAAACGTGCTTTTTTCGTGTGTTTTTTTAAATTATTATTATTTAATAACTGTATTCATAGAAAGAGCTGATTGGTTCTGTGTGTGTTTGTGAGAGACAATTATCTTTCTCTATAGGATATACAGAGGTAGCAGTTATTAACTTGATTATTTTCAGTTTGCATTAGACAGAGACAGATTGTATTTATTTAGGAATAGTTACAGCTGGTATACTGTAGCATAAAGGTTGCAAACCAGATGGTAATTGGTAACCAGCCACTAAGTAGAAGTAAACGGCCCCCATTATACACTATGGGAGCTGTTATCACTAACAGCTGATAATTCCTGGTTGCTAATGGTGAAATGTTACAGTTCTGAAAGAGTCGCTACAAGAGCAACTTTAGCTAGTACCGTGTTTCTCCGAAAATAAGACCGGGTCTTATATTAATTTTAGTCACACAAAACACACTAGGGCTTATTTTCAGGGTAGGGCTTATTTATTTACGGTACCGGTATGTACATTGAAACCCCCCTTTAATTAATCCACCCCCCTTTAATTAATCCACCCCCTCTAATTAATCCACCCCCCTTTAATTAACCCACCCCCTCTAATTAATCCACCCCCTCTAATTAATCCACCCCCTCTAATTAATCCACCACCCTTTAATTAATCCACCCCCCCCTCTTTAATAAATCCACCCTCTCTAATTAATCCACCCCCTTTAATTAATCCACCCCCTTTAATTAATCCACACCCCCCTTTAATTAATCCACCCCCTTTAATTAATCCACCACCCTTTAATTAATCCACCCCCTTTAATTAATTCACCCTCCCTCTAATTAATCCACCCCCTCTAATTAATCCACCACCCCTTTAATTAATCCACCCTCCTTTAATTAATCCACCCCCCTCTTTAATAAATCCACCCCCTCTAATTAATCCACCCCCTTTAATTACTCCACCCCCTTTAATTAATCCACACCCCCTCTAATTAATCCACCACCCCTTTAATTAATCCACCCCCCTTTAATTAATCCACCCCCCCTTTAATTAATTCACCCTCCCTCTAATTAATCCACCCCCTCTAATTAATCCACCACCCCTTTAATTAATCCACCACCCCTTTAATTAATCCACCCTCCCTTTAATTAATCCACCCCCCCTTTAATTAATCCACCCCCCTTTAATAAATCCACCCCCTCTAATTAATCCACCCTTTCTAATTAATCCACACCCCCCTCTAATTAATCCACACCTCCCCTCTAATTAATCCACACCCCCTCTAATTAATCCACACACCCCTCTAATTAATCCACACCCCCTCTAATTAATCCACCCCCTTTTAATTAATCCACCACCCCTTTAATTAATTCACCCCCCTTTAATTAATTCACCCCCCCTTTAATTAATTCACCCCCCCTTAATTAATTCACCCCCCCCCCCCTTTAATTAATTAAGTCCCAGACATAAAATACCGGTATCTACTCACAGTTCAAAGAGTCCGACCACTGGGTGCCTCACCGCCCGGAATGGATCCTTCCGCTGAAGATCCGTGAAGGCAGACTGATGGCGCTGCGCACGTCGTCATCACGCTGCGCACGTCGTCATCATGCTGCGCGATGCCGCGGCCCGCAACGCTCCTCCCCCTCCTCCTCATAGAAGAAGGAAGTCCCGCCGGGCCGCAAAGGTAAAATGCCTAGGTCTTATTTTCGGGGTAGGGCTTATATTGCAGCCCACCCCGAAAATTCGGCTAGGGCTTATTTTCGGGGTAGGTCCTATTTTCGGGGAAACACGGTAGTAGCTGGCTGGTAAAACTTAGTGACAGCATTGGACACAAGGTGCTAATGGTATTTTTCTGTATTCATCCTATTTTAAAGTTTGGTAGAAAACACAGGCAACTGATAAATTGTGACTAATATTAATATGTTTATCTCAGTTTTACTCTCAAATCTCTCAATTTTTATTCTTCTTAATTTTTCTATTACTTTTTTAATTTTCTAATAAAGGTGGATTTGAGGCTCTTGATATCGTGTTAAATACATTGAACAAGCTAATCAAATGTCACTTGTTGTGATTGTTATGATTACAATTTCTGCTATGTTCTATAATGTTTATGACTGAAATAATGATGTCCTTGAAGATGTGTTTGCTCATTATAGTTTTCACTGTAGGTTTTTCATTATTCTATTATTTTAATACTGTTTTAATATTTATTTTTTACCAATCGAAACTGTTAAACCCCTATTCCTATGCAGAGATCAATGTATTATAGTTGATATTTATTGTACTTTTTGAAATGCATTTTATGGTTATTATCAGTATCTCTATTAGAAAACCTGGTAAACCTAAAACACTCAAATTTCAAGCTAAGTTCAAAATAAGTTATGTTATTGATGCATATCTTCATAATGGAATAAGCATTCCATTGGGCATAGAATTTTAAAGGTGAGTGTTTGAACCAGTAGTGTATGAGTCAGTCTGTGGGGGGGAGGGGGAAGGGGGGGGGGTCAGTGTGTGTGTATTGGTTAGTCTGTATGTGTTGGGGGTCAATCTGTGTGCATGAGGATCAGTCTCTTACACACCGAATCTCATACACATACATATATACACATACATACATACAAGTTACAGCTCCTTGATAAACACACCATGCAACCACAATACACATACACTCACACTGCAGCTCCTCAATAGACACGCACACACTTTACAGGCCCTATCAGCACACACACAATATCAAATGCTCCATACATGAGCATGTAAATGCACTAAAGCCCCTAACTAGTACACCATAAACAGACTCCTCTACACATACTTTACCAAAGCCTCGTCTAAAGACCACGGGAAATCGTCTTGCATCTCCTGAAAAGGTTTTCCAGTTTCTATGAAAAGGTGTCTTCCCTGGAATAAGGAAGCGGAAGATCTACAGCCGGTGCTGGTCTTGAAGGTACACAGGGGCCCGTGTGCTGATGGGTCCCATCTAGTGGCCTTGACCTTAAGGCCATCCGATGAGCATGTGTCTTCAGGGGCCAAAAAAAAATTCTTGCACCAGGGCTCTCTCTACTTTAGTTACGCCACTGTGTGTATATATTGGTGTGGAGTTAATACCTTACAACTGAGCAATGAGTTTTTTTGCATGAGAATAATAGGTTAGAGGGGGGATCTGCAAGTAAAATAAATTAAGCGGTTCCTTTAATTAAACATCTGGTTAATGTGCCAAAAAAAAAAAATCTATAGTTTCATAATGAGCAGCCACAGTGTATGGGGAAAAAAGCAGGGGCCTATAGGATAAGAAAAAAACAAGCATACCACAATCATAAGATCCTGAGAAGGTTGATGGAGCCTGTGTAAGTAATGTAATATTAGAAACTTTAACGCTAGTTTTTTTTCCTTAATTAATGTACATTTTTTGTATTTCATGTCTAAATGACCTAGATTCAACTTATCTACCTGCTGTTGCTCCTTCAACACCTACAGAATCAGAGTTAGGCAAATTCACTGTTATAAAAATATAAACCAAGTAAGAGTTCTGTCAATTTACATTTTTTAACCCCCTAAGCTTTGATGCAATTGTACAAGTTCTGACCAAAACAAAACCTGGAATTTGACTATATGTCTTGTCAACCATAATTTACCTCTTTCATATAAGGTGCACCTACCCTTATTATGTATCATTTTCTTCAGGAGAAAGACTAAAATCTAAAAAAAAGTGTGAAGAATTAAGCAATTTGAATATTATAGTTCTGCATGACATTTTAACTATGAATGTGATAATAATGTTACTTTTAGTGCAATAAAATACACATATTTGTGTTCAGCGATGTCTCACGGGTAAAGCAGTAATTCCCATGTACAGGTTTTATGGGATATTGAAAACTTACAAGGTCAAATGTAGGGCTTTCCTGTTTTTCAGTTTTTACACATTGAAATTTTCCAGATTATTTGCTGGGCCTGTGTTGCCTTTGAGACTGTATTGCAACCCAGGAATGAAAATTAACCCCATTATGGCATACCATTTGCAAAAGAAGACAGGGTATTCAAAATGGGATATGGCCATTTTTTTTAGTAGTGACTTAGTCACAAATCCTGGTCAAATTATGATTTAAATTTATTTTTTGCATTTTTCAAAAAACAAAATGCCTTTCACCAATGATGGCTTGGTAAAGTTCTGGGGCTGCTTTGCATCCTCTGCCATTGGAACCCTGCAATGTGTGGAAGGCAAAATGGAATCATTGAAGTATCAGGAAATCCTAGGAGAAACTGATCTGTGGTTGTATCACAGTAAAAGGTGTGGGCAGTTGTTGTGTAGTTGATGGTACTGTAAATTAACCTTTGGTATGTGATCTTTTTCAGGATAATGATGCTTATATATTTCAGCAATATTCAGCTCCTTGTCATGCTCTTGCTGTGTGAAAAGAATAAATTCAGGAAAATCATATTACATTGCTAGAATATCCAGGTAAAAGCATTAATCAGAACCCAATATCAAATCTGTTGATTAAAGAAAGGTGTTAGTTAGAAGCAACAAAGGAATATTAGACAATTGATAGAAGCAGCCATAAAATCTTGGTTTCATTGGACCTTCCAACAAGATAATGATCCCAATCATATCTCAAATTCCACCAAATCTTGGTTGCAGAAGAAGTCCTGGTAAATCCCACAGTGGCCATCATAGTCACCTGACTTGAACCCCATAGAAAATCTCTGGTGGGATTTGAAATAGGTGGTTGCAGCCAGAAAACTCAAGAATATTACTGAACTGGAGGCCATTAATTATGAGAATTAAAGATAATTTTATACTTCATCAGTGTTTTATATCAATATTTAAGTGTCATCAGGAATTTGATCTATTATGCAAAAATAAAGAAAATACCTATAGTAAAACTCCATTAGTGTAGCAATAAACAAGAAATTTCCATGATGGAATAGCTCACATGTTATAGAGCCATTGCCAGGCTCTGTGTAATGTGCCCATGAGTGCCTGACCAGGCCGTAGATATCTTCTTCAATTTTGCTATTAAGGACCGAAATGCAATATTAAACATTTAGGAAATGTCCAAAAGGCCCATCTATATGATAGATGAATATTAAAGTATTAAAACACTTTCAATCTCACTGCTGTCTGACCTTCTTTAAATGAAAATACTACTATCAAATCTTCTTCCTGTGCTAGTTTCTTCCAGTATTCAGTGTCCCTATAAATACATTTTGTTCAAATGATTTATGGCAGGAAACTCCAATGTGTACACATGACATATAGATGTCTATGCAGAAAGTTTCTCCTACATCTGTCGTCTTTATGCCCTTATGTTTCTGGTCTCTATATGATGTATGTTCCGACGCTCTCTTTCAGGATACTTCCCTTTTTAATAAAGTTCTACTTTTGCTTTTATGGATACATAGGGTTCGAACTTAATCTTCATATATTTAATAAGGGCAAAAAGTCCCAAGCATATTTCATGTCAATTGTATACATAGAAACAAAAAAGCAAAAATTCACAAACTGAATATAATGCTGACTGGAGATAAAAATGTAGGCACCAAAGCATCCAGTCGTATGGAACAATGTAACCAGAGGGAGACCACTAAATATCTGAAATAACAAAGTGTCAACACAAAAATAAACTAAAAATAAATACCGAACTAGCCTTATAAGGCTACTCCCATGCCTAATAAGTGAGGAGATAAAGTTACTAAACACCTAATTCTGCAATATACATATAGGCTTTATTAGTCCTGGCCCTTTAATGCATAGGGTGTTAGTAGATCTCCCCGTTAATTCCTGAGCACCGTTAAAAATGCTAAAGGGAGAAAAGTTACTGTCTAGAGGGCCAGGAGCGCTAATAATCAAAAGTAGGTCAGATAAAGTAAAGTCAAGTAAAGAAAGCCTCTCTCCCTGTCAAATTTACTAAATAGGCATACAAGAAAAACATTGAAAGGAAAAGCTTAAATCACAACAATTACGTGTGTCACACAGTACAGTGAAGTGCCCATGTGTGTGCAAGTTAAAATTGACCCAAAGGTAAGAGCCTGGTTGAGCAAAAAATGGGGCGCAAAAGAATACTGAGAATGGGCAGCAGCTGAAATAGCCTGCCCTTCGGTGGGTCCCCGCTCAGATCTCAAGCTGGTTTTAGCTCAATTAGTTGGAGTTAGTTTATTTTTGTGTTGACACTTTGTTATTTCAGATATTTAGTGGTCTCCCTCTGGTTACATTGTTCCATACGACTGGATGCTTTGGTGCCTACATTTTTATCTCCAGTCAGCATTATATTCAGTTTGTGAATTTTCGCTTTTTTGTTTCTGTTGCTAGTATCTAGGGTTATTATTATTATTGCCATTTATATAGCGCCAACAGATTCCGTAGCGCTTTACAATATTTTGAGAGGGGGGGATGTAACAATAAATAAGACAATTACAAGAAAACTTACAGGAATGATAGGTTGAAGAGGACCCTGCTCAAATGAGCTTACAGTCTATAGGAGGTGGGGTATTAGAAACATTAGGATAGGAAATATCAAGTAGGAGTGAAGCAGAGCTGGAGGAGAGAGCAAAGCACTATCCCATAGGAGAGCAAGCGACAGGTATGTAAGGGAGAGATTACTCTGGGAGGCCATACGCTTTCCTGAAGAGATGGGTTTTAAGGCCCTTCTTAAATGATTGAAGACTAGGGGAGAGTCTGATGGCAGTAGGCAAGTTATTCCATAGGAGAGGAGCCACCCGTGAGAAGTCCTGCAAGCGTGAGTTGGTCGTACGGGTGCGAGCAGCGGTCAGGAGGTGGTCGCGGGCAGAGCGGAGGGTACGAGGAGGGGCATACCTCTGGATCAGTGAAGAGATATAAGAGGGGTTGGAATTGTTCAGTGCTTTAAATGTATGGGTCAGCACTTTGAATTGACTCCTATAGGATACAGGGAGCCAATGTAAGGACTGGCAGAGGGGCGAGGTGTGAGAGGACCGACTGGATAGGAAAATCAGTCTAGCTGCAGCATTCATTACAGACTGTAGCGGGGCAGTACGGCTTTTGGGGAGACCAATCAGGAGAGGGTTACAGTAATCCATGCGGGAAATTACTAGAGCATGGACAAGCTCCTTGGTAGCATCTTGCGTAAGAAAGGGGCGGATGCGGGCTATGTTTTTGAGTTGGAACCTACAGGACTTGGCAACAAACTGGATGTGAGACTCAAAGGTGAGACCAGAGTCAAGTATGACGCCAAGACAGCGCGCTTGTAGGGATGGACTTATGTGGATATCACTGACTTGAAGGGAGAGTGAGAGAGGAGGATCAGTATTAGGAGGAGGAAAGACAAGGAGTTCAGTTTTTGAGAGGTTAAGTTTGAGAAAGCGTGACGACATCCAGTCAGAGATGGAAGAGAGGCAAGCAGTGACACGTTGCAGGACGGCCGGGGAGTGGTCCGGTGAGGAGAGGTATATCTGAGTGTCATCAGCGTACAGGTGGTAGTTGAATCCAAAAGAGGCAATAAGTTTTCCAAGAGAGGCAGTATAAAGAGAAAATAGAAGGGGACCAAGGACAGAGCCTTGGGGAACTCCAACCGAGACAGGGCGAGGGGAGGAGGTATCCTTGGAAAAGGAGACACTAAATGAGCGTTGGGAGAGATAGGAGGAAAACCAAGAGAGGACAGAGTCACAGAGACCGAGTGATTGAAGAGTTTGAAGGAGGAGAGCATGATCAACTGTGTCAAAGGCAGCAGAGAGGTCAAGGAGAATTAATATGGAGTAGTGACCTTTGGATTTAGCGGAGATTAGGTCATTAGTCACTTTGATAAGAGCAGTCTCAGTAGAGTGGAGAGGGCGGAAGCCAGACTGAAGAGGGTCAAGGAGAGAGTTGGAATTAAGGAAGTGAGACACACGGGTAAAGACAAGTCTTTCCAAAAGCTTTGATGAGTAAGGGAGCAGGGATATGGGACGATAGTTAGAGGAGGAGGACGGGTCAAGAGATGGTTTTTTCAGGATAGGTATTACAGTGGCATGTTTAAGGTCAGCAGGAACAGTGCCAGAAGAGAGAGAGCAGTTAAAGATGTGTGTTAGGATAGGCACAAGACAAGGGGAGAGAGATCTGATGAGGTGAGATGGGACAGGATCAAGTGGGCAAGTGGTGGGGCGAGAGGAATGGAGAAGTGCAGCCACCTCTTGTTCAGTAGCTGGGGAGAAAGTCTGAAGGGTAGGGAAAGCATGATTTATGTGTGGTTGAGAAAGAGAAAGGCAAGGAGGGGAGAATTGTTTCCTTAGCTGTTCAATCTTGTCAGTAAAGTAATATGCAAAGCTATCAGCTGTAAGGTTAGTTTGGGGGGTGGCCACAGCAGGGCGGAGAAGGGAATTAAAAGTGTCAAAGAGACGTCTGGGATTGCGGGAGCATGAACTAATGAGAGAGGAAAAGTAGGACTGTTTGGCGAGGGCAAGGGCTGCGCTGTACGAAAGCAACATGAATCTATAATGAAGATAGTCTGCCTGGGTGCGGGACTTCCTCCAGGAGCGTTCAGCACAGCGGGAGCAACTCTGCAGATAGCGTGTTGATTTATTATGCCAAGGTTGGGGTCGTGTTCTCCTCGTGGTGCATGTTTGGAGTGGGGCTGCAGTGTTCAAGGCAGATGTGAGGGTAGTGTTATATGTGGAGATGGCCAGTGAGGGACAGGAGAGGGAAGGGATGGATAGCAGTTGTGAATCAATGTCAGCCGACAGCTGCTGGAGGTCAATAGAGTTAAGGTTCCTCCTGAGCTGAGGGGGGTTAGGCTGAGGTTGTTGGGTGAGGGGGTAATTGAGAGCAAACGATAAGAGGTGGTGATCAGAGAGAGGAAATGGAGTATTGCAGATATTAGATAATGTACATGAATAGGAGAAAATAAGGTCGAGGGTATTGCCAGCTACATGAGTGGGAGAATTAGCCCACTGCAATAGTCCAAGGGAGGAAGTAATTGAAAGTAGTTTAGAGGCTGCTGGGGTTAAAGGTGGGTTAATGGGAATATTGAAGTCTCCAAGAATTAGGGATGGAATGTTGAAAGAGAGGAAGTAGGGTAGCCAGGCAGCAAAGTGGTCAAGGAAGAGGAGAGGGGAACCAGGGGGACGATAGATGACGGCAATGTTAGCAGAGAAGGGTTTGAAAAGGCGAATTGAATGAATTTCGAATGATGGGAAAGAGAGGGAAGGGGGGGTGGGCAGGGTTTTAAAGGAGCAGTGGGGTGAGAGAAGAAAACCTACACCGCCGCCTTTAATCTCCGCTTGTCTTGGATTGTGGGTAAAGTGAAGACCACCAAAGGACAGTGAGGCAGGGGTAGCAGTATCCGAGGGAGAGAGCCATGTTTCTGTTAGTGCAAGTAGGTTTAGGGAGTGTGAGATAAATAGGTCATGGATGGAAGTAGATTTAAAGGTGCTGCACACAGAGCGTGCATTCCAGAGGGCAGCTTTAAAAGAGGAATTATAGTGAGAATTACATGGAATGGGTATTAGGTTGTTGTGGTTTCTGGTGTTTGAACCAGGTGGCTGAGTAGTGGAGGGACCAGGGTTTGGAGAGACATCACCTGCTGCTAGGAGTAGTAGGATGGAAAGGAAGAGAAGGTGCGAGTAAGATTTAAATGTTGGAGATGAAAGCTTGTATTTAAGGGATTTAGGAGGGGTGTGTGGAGAAAGGCTGGATAAATATGAGTAAAGTGCATGTGATGAATACAGAGATGAGGGGAGCAGGGAGGGAGCAATGAAGATGGTGTTAGCAGGAACAGGTAAGTGAAATGATAGAGAGATTTTAATGATGAGGGAAGTGAGAGAGAAAGTGTTAAGCCCTTGGGCATTGCTAGAGTGCCCTCCTGGTGCATGGGATCAGTGTGGAGGTGGTGTTTATTTCCTTTTACACCCATTTTCACACCGATCCCATCTCTTTCTATTTTTTCAATTGTATACGTAAGTTAATAAGTTAATAACCATAAAAATAGCCTAAAACTAAATTAACTTAATACAAATTAGGGGGCGTGGCCAACTGCCGAGAGTAGAACCGAGCTCCGGCAAATAGGGTCGCCAATCCACAAGCATCCGACAATATAGGGCACACAATCTGCACAGAACAAAGCCATGGCACAACAGAAGACTAAGAAGAATGCCAGCAAAGCCGAAAAAATTAATTTTTTTGGTGGCAAAAAACATGCAGAGTCGGAACTCCAGCGGGCAGCGACGCAAGATGGCGAAGCCAGAAGAGAAGGCCTCGAGTCACAGGGAAACATAGAGAACGACCCGGACCCGGATAAAATAACAAAAACCTTTTTGCAAACCTTTTTGCAAACAGCGCTGGATGAACAATCACAGAAGCTGATCACAAACTGGCAACACTCAATGGATTCCCTGAGAAAAGACGTCCAAGAACTGGGGAATCGCACCTCACATGTGGAATCCAAAATGGAGACCTTTGCCGCGACTCACAATGATCTGGCTTCACATGTAGAGAGGCTGGAGCGAAAGCTTGATGCGACAGAGGTCAAACTCACAGACCTTGAAGACAGGGCGCGTAGAAACAACTTGCGCCTACGGGGAATCTCTGAGAGCATAGCGCCAGAAAATCTACAAGCGTATGCAAGAGGCCTGTTCAAGGCCTACGCGCCGGACATACCGTCCGACATGATGCTGATTGATAGAATACATCGCCTGCCAAGACCGAAGTTCCTGCCAGACACAGCACCGAGAGATGTGTTACTAAGAGCACATTATTATCATATTAAAGAACTAATTTTGAGAGCAAGCCGCAACAAAGGAACGCCGCCGGCGGACTATCCTGACATCAAAATCTTTGCAGACATTTCAGCTTCCACCCTGCGCAGAAGGAAAGACTTCTCCCAGATATAATGAGAGCACAAGGACTGTGTTTTCGCTGGGGATACCCAACTAAGATGCTGGTCACCAAAGGAGGTACCATACACGTCTTTGCTTCACCAGAAGAGGGTTTCCGCAAGCTACGAGCATGGGGACTTACAGAGAACTTACCGGGGACTACAGAAACCCCGCCGGACCGACTGCCAATGGAGTGGAAGGCTGTCTCACCACGACGAGAAGAGATCTAAAGCTGCAAGTATTCCGCACCATAAACATTCTCATAGCCAGTTAGCACTAAGTTAAAGTTTCTCTGGCACTATAGACTATAACATCCACCGTTTAGTTATGATATTTCAATGCTTTACTGTTATACGTTCTATTTCATGAGTTTCCCATATGCATTGTTGTTCTGCTAACGTAGAAAAATGTGTAATTAATAGATAACATGTGCACCATGATAGAGTTAATATTAGTACCACAGAGATTATATGCAGATAGAAGACTGTCACCCTAAATGCACCACAAAGAAACATGAGATAATAGAGGAGAAAATTACAAGATGTTTCCAATCCTCCCCACGTTGGGGACAGAAATTTAAATGAGCATCCCTCATAGATATCTAACAGGGGCTGTAAACCTAGCAGACACTTAAGGTGTTGGAAAGCAAGGGGATTTAAGCACCACACAGAGCAAGAGGCACCCGAGCCTAGATAGGTAAGGAGGACGACATCAGGCATAAGTAGATACTAAGAGCACACGAGGAGCCGAGCGTATATATATTTAGAGGGAAAATAAAAGGCACCCTCGACTAGATAGGACAGGATAGACACTACGGGAAAGAGGGGGCCACAACTAGAAAAGAGTCTATGTCTACAATATACAGAACTAGGTTTTACAGTTAACATGCTATGTATGCTTATGATGTGAACCGACTGGTACGGCCCTTAAGTGAACAAGGCTGTGGGAGGCCAATAGAGCCCAAAACAGATCCCCTGCACAATCTAACACAACCTAACACATGCACCAAGCCCACCAAGACGAAATGGCAACGAACCATATAGAGGCTATACTTCAACGCCCTAACAACCGCATAGTTAGACCCAAAGCCACCAACTGGAACCACCAGTTCCTTACCCCATGGTACTACATATCAGTACCCAACCTCCCTTAGGGGAGTTTTGTACATACCCCACCTATACCCTTCCCTTAGTTACAACCCTTCCTATAGACCTAGGTTGGCCCAGTAGGCCGAGACTGAAACACCACAACTGGGAAAGGCCCTGTCTTATACAAACTACCATAACAAATCATCAAACAGGACAGACAATGTCAAACCAAAGAGAGATACAACACCTCATGACCTGTAATTGGCCACAAGCTCCGCATCATAGGGTGTTACACCCACTTGCAATAAGCCATAACCTCAAAAATTGCGAAAGTTACCCAAGTCTGTGTAATATTCAGTACACGCGTCCTCACAACACGCTCCACTTAGTATGAAAATACAGACATTCAATGCAAGAGGACTTAACACGCCACACAAAAGGAGGCTGCTTCTAAAATCCATGAAACAAGAACTCATAGACGTGATGTGGTGCAAGAAACTCATTTCAAGCATAATAGGGTTCCGGAATTGGGTCAGAAAGACTACCCGACCCAATACCATGCAACACATTCCTCCAAATCACGGGGAGTGTCCTTTTTTTTCATAAATCGCTCACCTTTGAACTGCTACAAATTAAGAAAGACCCGCACGGCAGGTACATTATAATCCATTGCATCATCAATACGACCACATATACACTGGTAGGAGTATACTGCCCCAACTCAAATCAAAGGAACTTCTTACTTACGGTCCTTAATAAAATACCGAATCCACAAAAACCTTCAATAATACTGTGTGGAGATATTAATCATGTAATGCATCCGCTTGCAGATACATCGCTAAACCCTAATGCACCCAGGCAGAGGCGGCTCTAGACTTTATGAGGCCTTAGGCGAAACGTAAACATGAGGAGGCCCCACTAACAAAAAAGTGTCACATATACACATTGATGCACTGTCTACCTGTGTATGTGCCTGAGAGTGTGTCTGACAGAGAGTATCATTGTGTGTGTGTGTGAATGTATGTCTCTGTGAGCATGTTTGCGTTTTTGTCTGAGACCCTGTGTATGGGGTAGCTGCTTGAAGTGTGTTGTGTGTATGGGGGGGGGTGATGGTGAGAGGCGGGTGATGGTGAAAGGGGGGTAATGTGAGAGGCGGGTGATGGTGAAAGGGGGGTGATGGTGAGAGGGAGCGGGGGGATGATGGTGAGAGGGAGCGGGGGGTGTGATGGTGAGAGGGAGCGGGCGGTGTGATGGTGAGAGGGAGCGGGGGGTGTGATGGTGAGAGGGAGTGGGGGGTGTGATGGTGAGAGGGAGCGGGGGGTTGATGGTGAGAGGGAGCGGGGGGTTGATGGTGAGAGGGAGCGGGGGGTTGATGGTGAGAGGGAGCGGGGGGTGATGGTAATGTGAGAGTGAGGGGGGGTAATGTAAAAGTGAGGGGGTAATGTAAGAGTGAGGGGGTAATGTGAGAGTGAAGGGGGGTAATGTGAGAGTGAGGGGGGTAATGTGAGAGTGAGGGGGGTAATGTGAGTGAGAGGGGGGTAATGTGAGAGTGAGGGTAATGTGAGAGTGAGGGGGCATAATGTGTGAGTGAGGGGGCATAATGTGAGAGTGAGGGGGCATAATGTGAGAGTGAGGGGGCATAATGTGAGAGTGGGTGGCTAATGTGAGAGTGGGTGGCTAATGTGAGAGTGGGGGGGGGGCTAATGTGAGAGTGGGGGGGGCTAATGTGAGAGTGGGGGGGGCTAATGAGAGAGTGAGGGGGGTAATGTGAGAGTGAGGGGGGTAATGTGAGAGTGAGGGGGGTAATGTGAGAGTGAGGGGGGTAATGTGAGAGTGAGGGGGTAATGTGAGAGTGAGGGGGTAATGTGAGAGTGAGGGGGTAATATGAGAGTGAGAGGGGGTAATGTGAGAGTGAGAGGGGGTAATGTGAGAGTGAGAGGGGGTAATGTGAGAGGGGGTAATGTGAGAGTGAGAGGGGGTAATGTGAGAAGGAGGGGGTGATGGTGAGTGGGGTGAGGCTGAGGGTGGTGACGGAGGGTTATGCTGAGGGTGGTGGGGGTGAGGCTGAGGGTGGTGAGGGGGGTGATGCTGAGGGTGGTGGGGGAAGTGATGCTGAGGGTGGTGGTGATGAGGAGGGTGGTGGGGGATGGTGGTGATGATGAGGGTGGTGGGGGATGGTGGTGATGATGAGGGTGGTGGGGGATGGTGGTGAGGCTGAGGGTGGTGGGGGATGAAGCCGAGGGTGGTGGGGGGTGAGGCTGAGGGTGGTGGGGGGTAAAGCTGAGGGTGGTGGGGGGTAAAGCTGAGGGTGGTGGGGGGTGATGGTGGTAGGGGGTGAGGCTGAGGGTGGTGATGGTTGTGGGGGGTGAGGCTGAGGGTGGTGGGGGATGATGGTGAGGGTGGGGAGGGGTGATGCTGAGGGTGCTGGGGGGTGATGGTGAGAGTGGTGGGGGGTGATGGTGAGGGTGGGGAGGGGTGATGGTGGGGGGTGAGGCTGAGGGTGGTGGGGGATGATGGTGGTGGGGGGTGAGGGTGGTGTGTGATGGTGGTGGGGGTGATGCTGAGGGTGGTGGGGGGTGATGGTGAGAGTGGTGGGGGGTGATGGTGAGAGTGGTGAGGCTGAGGGTGGGGGGGGTGAGGCTGAGGGTGGTGGGGGTGAGGCTGAGGGTGGTGGGGGGTGATGGTGGTGGGGGGTGAGGCTGAGGGTGGTGGGGATGATGGTGAGAGTGGTGGGGGGTGATGGTGGGTGGGGGTGAGGCTGAGGGTGGTGGGGGTGAGGCTGAGGGTGGTGGGGGTGATGGTGGTGGGGGGTGAGGCTGAGGGTGGTGGGGGGTGATGGTGAGGGTGGGGAGGGGTGATGGTGGTGGGGGGTGAGGCTGAGGGTGCTGGGGGGTGATGGTGAGAGTGGTGGGGGGTGATGGTGAGGGTGGGGGTGGGGAGGGGTGATGGTGGGGGGTGAGGCTGAGGATGGTGGGGGTGAGGCTGAGGGTGAGGGTGGTGGGGGTGAGGCTGAGGGTGGTGGGGGGTGATGGTGAGAGTGGTGGGGGGTGATGGTGGGGGGGTGAGGCTGAGGGTGGGTGAAGCTGAGGGTGGTGGGGGTGAGGCTGAGGGTGGTGATGGTGGTGGGGGGTGAGGCTGAGGGTGATGCTGTGGGTGAGGCTGAGTGTGGTGGGGGTGATGGGGAGGGAGAGCCTACCTTTCCCTGGTGGTCCAGTGGGTTCCCTGGTGGTCCGGTGGCCACTGCGTCCGGTCTGCAGCTCCGCATAGCTGCAGACCATGTAATCTCGCGAGATTTCAGAGCGTTGCTGCGGTAACCCGCGGCAACGCTCTGATTGGCCAATTCTCGCGAGTCACATGGTCTGCAGCTCTGCACACTGCGGAGCTGCAGACCAGTGTCTGCGATGGTGGCCGGGCAGCCAGGAGGGGCCTCGCACCCGGCGGCATACCGGGCAAGCCGCCGGGCCCCCTCCTGGTGTCAGGTCCTCGGTCAGTGACCGAGGACCTGACACACTCTGCTCACAGGTGGTTTAGGCGGCCGCGAGGCCCCCACCAGCGCGAGGCCTTAGGCGGCCGCCTAAACCGCCTAATTAGAGAGCCGCCTCTGCACCCAGGGCCAAATCCCTAATAAAACAATGCAAATCAATCTCTAAATTAACGTCAGACCATAACCTATACGATGTATGGAGAATGCAACACCCCACCGAAAAAGGATACACATACTTCTCTCAGGTACATAAGTCATATTCCAGAATTGACATGATTCTAGTTACCAACACCATACTGCAAAAGATCAAACACAGCGAGATAGGGGACATAATATGGTCCGACCATGCCCCAACCTCCATAACACTACAGTCCACTATCGAACACAGAGGAAGAGCCCCTTGGAGGTTGAACGATACTTTAATACACAATGAAAAGTTCTGCTTACAACTGAACAAAGAGCTCGAGGAGTACTTCAATAACAACTCGCTCTCAGAACTCACACCCATTACCACATGGCAAGCGCATAAAGCAGTAGTTAGAGGATCGCTCATTAGCAGAGCGGCCTATCTTAAAAAAGCTATAGACTCAAAATATCGGGAAATGTTAAAAACACTACAGGAGAAACAGTCTACCCAACTTATAACGCCCTCACCAGACAATTTGATGGAAATTGACAAAGTTACCAAACAAATAAATGAATTACTAGTGGAAGACACAGCTAGCGCCCTCCAAAAACTAAAATTACGCCACTATACACAGGGAAACAAGGCTGAGAAAGCCTTAGCAACCTTGCTAAGACAAAAGCAATCCCACTCCAAAATACCTTATATGCATACTAAAGTAGGGGGTAGGACATATCACCCGCAAGAAATTCTCGCGGAGATGGCAGAGTTTTATACCTCCCTATACAATTTAAAATAGGATAAATTAACACACCAACCAAATATTATAGAAATACAGCAATTTTTATCGCGGATAACGTTACCCACATTATCCCTAGAACAACAACACAGTCTAAATGAAACTATAACTTTAACGGAAATTCAACAAATCATTAAAAAGCTACCACATGGCAAATCGCCGGGGCCTGATGGCTTTACTAACACATATTATAAAACATTTAGCAATACACTAGGCCCGCATCTGGTGGAAACGTTCAACCAGATCTTAACCACGGGAATCATGCCACAGGACATGCTGATGGCGAACATAGTAACTCTACCTAAACCAGGAAAACCACCGAACAAGCCGCAGAACCTCCGCCCCATATCATTGCTTAACACAGACACGAAAATCTTAGCTAAACTTTTTGCCACGCGACTGGCAACTGTGATTCCTAAGATCATTGGAAATGATCAAGTGGGCTTTGTTAGTGGAAGGCAGGGAGCAGATGGTACATGAAAATTGTATGACTTGTTATACTCCAAACAACAAAAGAGGGGACCATGTGTGTACCTGTCACTAGACGCCGAAAAAGCGTTTGACAGGTTGCACTGGGACTTCCTCAAGGCAGTGTTGAACAAATTCCAATTCCCGAACAAATTGTTGAACCTAATATCAGCACTATACTCCACACCCTCAGCTAGAGTAACGAACGGCGGATTCGCGTCACAGCCATTCCAAATAACGAACGGCACGCGACAAGGCTGTCCACTATCCCCGATTCTATATATATTGGCGTTGGAACCGCTGTTACAGGCAATAAGGGAAGATAAACAAATATCAGGTATCTCAAAAGGAGACAAGGAATATAAAATCACAGCATTTGCGGATGACATAATGCTATCACTAGCCAACCCAATAGTATCAATGCCAGCTTTCTACAGCTTATTAGGAACATATAGCGCGTGCTCTTACTACAAACTAAACATTACAAAGACCCAAGCCATGTGTTTCCACACCTCAGTTGACTTAGAAAAAACCCTACAACACTCAGTTAACTTCGAGTGGAGGCAAGACCACTTGACGTTCCTAGGCATCAAGTTTCCGAAACACACACAAAAACTATTTAAAGCCAACCACTCCCCTCTGCTATATACAATTAAACACCAACTAATGAACTGGAAAAATAAATATGTATCATGGACGGGCAGAATAGCGGCAGTTAAAATGCTAATACTACCCAAATTACAATACTTGATTAGAACCCTCCCCATGCCTCTACCAGCATCCTATCTAAAAGAAGTTCAAAGTGTCCTTAGCAAGTTCATATGGGCAAATAAGCGACCTAGGGTGGCAGCGTCAATATTATATCAACCCCAGAAAAAAGGAGGAATGGGTATCCCAAATATAGAGCATTACTATAGGGCGGCACTCATCACCCCCCTTGTGGCAGCCTTTCGAACCCATTCCTCACCTCCACAATGGGTACAAATAGAAGCTGCTCACACTGAGGGATATGGAATCGCCACTATAGCAAGGATAAACAAACAACTCAGGAGAAAGTTTCCACATATGTGTCCTACGACATCCCTAACATTGAAAGAATGGGACAAATACATGAGAACCATTAATCCAAATGATGAGACACCCACATTCATGCTGCTCCGCTCTTTTGAACTACTAATACCACATATCAACATTAGAGGTTGGCATGACAAAGGGCTAATATTTATCCACCAAATGGTAACAAGGGGAGACCCCATTCCCTATCAGACTCTAAAAAAGGAATACAACCTCCCAAACAACGCAGAATTCGCATATAGACAGATAATCTCATGGATCTCAAAACATACAGTGAGCAAACACGCACCAATCCCAGCTGATAAATTATGAGAGATAGCACTATTATGCCAAACCACGAAGACAACCGCGGGTATAATGTCCAGAATCTACCATAGTTATCAACCCCTCCTGGAGTTGCGCCAAATGATCTTCATAAAGAAATGGGAACAAGATATAGGTAGGCAACTACCAGATGTTGAGTGGCAAAGGAACTTTATGGCCAACAGACATCTCTCCTTATGCACAACCCACATGGAAATGTCAAAAAAAATGCTATATAGATGGCACATAGTCCCAACCAAAATGAAGGCCATAGATCCAAACCAATCAGGTGCATGCTGGAGATGTGGGTATGCCGTGGGAGATGTTTGGCACATGTGGTGGAGTTGCCCTGACATCGCACAGCTATGGGAATCCACCAGAGTACTCATACAAAAAGTGGGTGACATAGAGATCCCACTCTCACCAGAAATATTCCTATTACAGCATTTCCCACCGGAAATGTCAAAAACCCATAAGTACCTTGTCTTCCATATAATATTAACCATTATATCAGCCATCGCCAAGGCATGGCTTAAAAAGGAGGCACCACACATAGAAACATGTATGGAGAACATAGATACGACACGTATTTACGAATGCAAAACTAGGGCTTTTCAAACCCACAAAAAACAAAAATTCTGGGTGGAGGCATGGGAACTATGGGTCCAATACAGGACACTCCGGACTGAAGGACAAAGTGCGGGCATTGAGAGATAAAACGCAACCACCCAGGGCACAAACCAAGGGAAAAAGAGACTAGGCCATAGTACTGAAACAACCAACCCCGCCCCCCCTCCAAGTTCCCCCATCCCTCCCTATTACCCCCCCTTCCTTGTCTACCCTTCCTTGTCTACCCAAATATCCTAAGTTACACTTAAAGTATCCGCTAAATAAAATACAAAACTGGTACAAGTAGACAACGAAAAAGGAAAAACAATAGAATTGACAGAGTTCAAACTTCCAAGTACCGACCATAAGTATGACATGAGATATTATGGACTGGTAAATTGTCATAAGGACAAAGGATAACAATAACACGAAATATGCTATCAGATGATAAGAAAGACAGCGATACATGTTTATATATGACTCTGTACAATATTGTAAGTGTAAATTGTATGAAATGTCTCTGTACCATACAAACTGTTGAATAAAAAAAAAAAAAAATCAAAATAATGTGGATATTAATACGGCATTAAAATGAGGCTAAAACCAAAAAAAAAAAAAAAAAAAACCTTAATACAAATTATAACTTATACAAATTATACTGTTACTTGTTAGAAAATATTTTTTATATTATTCTTACCAAAGTAAGGCTTGCTCTCCATCATACATTTCAAGAACTCAATTTCCCCTCTTTTTGTATGGATATTTATCATATTATTTTAATCATATTGTAAAAAGGTGTCCGTACCATTTATAAAAAAAAAATAATTATCTCAACAGCAAAAACAGATATGATAAAAGCTGGACTTCATGGAGGCATGTCTCTTCCAGCTATGTAACTATCTAACTATGTAATAATAAAATTAAGTGAAGCTCCTAAAAGAGAGGGGAAGAAATAATTTTTTTACATTTATTTGTTTGATTTAAAATTTAAATTTAAACTTTTAGGAGATAAGATAACTTCTAATTTGCCTAACTCAAAAAAATTGTTGCTCCCCCCAATTTTCCTCTTTTTTTTTTAATAAAAATCCATAAAAAAACTAAATTGAGGGATGACTGTGCAGAAACATGTGCAGAAAGACGTCGGAGGGAGAGTGTGGAGAGGGCAGGCAGCAACCTAGTTTTATCTGTGGCAGCTACTGTGCACTTGCCTCCTGGAACCCTCTCCACCATCTCCAAGTCCATCTGTATCTGTTGTGGAATCAACTCATCCAGTTGAGACAGTTGTGACATCAGTTGCACCTGCTACAACTGGCACATAGATCTCACCAACTGTCAATTTTACCATCACCAGCATCACCACTGCCACTACTTTCACTACCAATACTACCATCATCAACATCACCAGTATTGGCACTATCAGCATTTCCATTAGCATCAATCAAGTAAGTGCTAACGTACAGGCTTGTGTTGTGACACATTCCACAGCCACTGATGCAAGTACATATCATCTTCATTAAACTCAAGGCAAAGGGTAGTGACGAATGTGTTGAGCCAATGAAACAAAATTTGGGATCAATTTGACTGCCACCCAGAAGTTCAACTTGTAAAATGCAAATTCTGTGGCAAATAAGTAAAAGGAGACAAATGCAGGGTCATCTCACTAGTGCCAGTATGAAGCAACATCTGTAAGGAAAACACAATGTCAAATCCCATACAAATTCTCGAAGATAATCAAGAATATACAAAATTGGCACAGACTGAGTGGATAAATCGCATGACTAAGCTCATTAATGCAAAGCATCACCTACTTCAGTATTTGCAAGAGCACAGAATTTTTTACCTCCAGTTTTGCTCATCATCAGAAATTACCTAAGCTGAATTGACAAAAGAGTTGGCATGAAACCAACATTGGCTACTGTTAAAGGAGCTGAGCATTATATAAGTGTAGGCATGTTGTTAAAAAGGGATGTTGAATTTCACTTGTTGGAAGCAGGAAAAATGGGCAAGCGAAAATATTTGAGTGGCTGTGACAAGGGCCAAATAGTGATGGCTAGACGACTTGGTCAGAGCACCTCCAAAACAGCAAGTCTTGTGGGCTGTTGCCAGTATGCAGTGGTTAGTATGTTCCAAAAGTAGTGCAACGAAGGACAATGGGTGAACTGGCGTCAGGGTCATGGGCACCAAAGGCTCACTGATGCATGTGGGGAGCGAAAGCTAGCCTTTCTGGTCTGATCACACTTTACATTGCTGAAAAACAAAATGTTGGGCATGATAGAAAGGTATCAAACATATAGTGCAAAACTGTTTGCTGCCTATGAGGATACATATCTGCAGACCACTCAGAGTGCCCATAATGACCCCTGTTCAAAGTTGAAAGCACCTTCAACAGAAACGTGAGCATCAGAACTGGACAATGGAGCAATGGAAGAAGGTTGCCTGGTCTGGTGAGTTACATTTTCTTTTAGATCACGTGGATGGCCGGGTATGTGTGCATGTTTTACCAGGAGAAGAGATAGCAGCAGAATACACTATTGGAAGAAGGCAGGCCTGCAGAGACAGTGTTATGCTCTGGGCAGGGCCGGCCTTTGGGGTGTGCGAGCTGTGCGGCCGCACAAGGCGCCATGGCCGGCCCGAGTCATGTGCAGAGCAAGTCAAGTGCACTGTGCTGTGCACTTGACTTGCAAATTATGAAGAGAGTAGCGGCCGGGAGAGAGAGGAGGTCAGGAGCACGGAGAAAGAGCGTGCTCCGCCTCCACAGTCATTTGCGGGAAGGATCCGCACAGTGAGTGTGAGAGAGGAGGTCAGTGCTGGTACCAAGGTCGGCAGACTGGGACACTGTCAGGAGGGTCCAGGGAGCAGCAAGCTTTAATGTGAGTCTGCTTATTCTTGTTGTAACTATTGCTTTTTTTTATTAAATAGATTGTTGTTTTTGTGTGGGGGGGTTTTGCAGAAGGGGGAGCAGAGGTTTCTAGCTGGGATTTTGAGGAAGGGGTTTTGTAGAAGGGGAGGGGTTTTGGTTTAGGGAGGAGCAGAGGTCTTATAGAAGGGGTTAGAGGTTTTGTAAAAAAGGGGATAGGGGTTTTGGTGTAGAGGAAAGATTTTGTAGAAGAGGAGGCAGGCATTTCTGGTGAAGTGGCAGGGGAAAGGATTTTGTGGAGGGGCATGGGTTTTGTTGAAGGGGGAGCAGAGGGTTCATAAAGGGGGCAGGAGTTTAGTATAAGGGGAGCAGGGGTTTGTAGGGGAGCAGGAGTTTAGTATAAGGGGGCAGGAGTTTAGTATAAGGGGCATGAGTTTAGTATAAGGCGGGCAGATGTTTAGTATAAGGGGAGCAGGGGTTTAGTATAAGGGGGCAGGAGTTTAGTATAAGGGGGGCAGGGGTTTAGTAGAAGGGGAGCAGGGGCTTAGTATAAGGGGGCGGGAGTTTAGTATAAGGGGAGCAGGGGTTTAGTAGAAGGGGAGCAGGGGTTTTGTATAAGGGGAGCAGGAGCTTAGTATAAGGGGGCAGGGGGTTAGAATAAGGGGGGCAGGAGTTTAGTATAAGGGGGCAGTGGTTTAGTATAAGGGGAGCAGGGGTTTAGTAGAAGGTTAGCAGGGGTTTATGTAGAAAAGGAGCAGAGGTTTATGTAGAATGAGTACAGGGCTTTTGTAGAGAGTGGCAGTGGTTTTGGTGGAGGGGGAAGGTTTTTAGTGATATTATGTGTACATTGCTGTATAGTTGATATATATAATGATAGCATGTTAAATGGGGAGAAAAAACTTTGTAGAAGGGTTGGCAGGGATTTTATTAAAGGGGGAGCAGGGGTTTTGTAGAAGGGGCAAGGGTTTTGTAAAAAGGGGGGCAGGGTTTTTGTAGAAAGGGGGGCGGGGGTTTTGTGAAAGGGTTTTGTAGTAGGCGGAACAGGGCTATTGTAGAAGGGGCAGGAGTTTTGCTGAAGGGGGGGCCGCGCCATATGTTGGGCTCGCACAGGGCGTCTGATCACCTAAGGCCGGCCCTGGCTCTGGGCAATGTTTTGCTGAGAGACCTTGGGTCCTACCATTTATATTGATGTTATTTGGCACATACCACCTACCTAGTGATTGTTGCAGACCACGTACGCCCCTTCATAGCAATGTTGATCTCTGATGACATTGGCCTCTTTCAGCAGGTTAATGCTCCCTACCTCACTGCACAAAAATGTTCATAAATAGTTTGAGGAACATGAGAAAGAGTTCAGGGTGTTGCTTTGTCCTTCAAATTCCCCAGATCTTAATCCAATTGAGCATCTACTTGATGTGCTGGAACAACACATCCAATCCTTGAAGGTTCCACCTCCCAACTTGCAGGATCTGCGGCTCATGCAGAGGCGTAACTAGAAACCACGGGCCCCAGTGGAAAAATGCCCCTGGGCCCCCTCCTTATATGTCTACCCCCAACCCCATATGTCCCCGCCCCACCATACATCTACCCCCCACCCCATATGTCCCTGCCCACCCCACACATGCAGACAAACAGATACACATGCAGACACACACACATATATAGAGATATACACAGACACACATACAGACAGACACATACACACAAACACATACATACAGACACACATACACACATACACATTCATACAAACACACACACACACATACACACAGAGACCCATACATACACACACACACAGAGACCCATACATACAGACACACACACATAGACACATACATACAGACATACACACACACACACACATACATACATACAGACACACACATACACACAGAGACACATGCATACAGACAGACACACATACATACAGACACACACAGATACATACATACAGACACACACACACACATACATACAAACACACACAGACATACAACAGACACACACACAGATATACAGACACAAACACACAGATTTACTGATACAGACATTCTCTATCACACACACACACACAAACTGTTAAAAAAAATTTAGTGACTTCCCTGGGGTCCAGTGGCTGCCTCATGCTGATGGGAGTCAGAGCTCCCACTCTGACTCCCTCCTCTCCTCCTGTGCGGTGCTCTGTTGGTTGAGAGAAAGTGACGACTTCCTCCCAGCTCTGACATCATCACTGGGGCCTGGTCGCGCATTTAAAGTGCCGCAGCGCTGACCGGGCCCCAGGAAGTCCATTGCCATCGGGTGGCTCCAAGAGCATGGGCCACCCGATGGGCTCCACGTGGTCGGTACCGCACCAAAATGCTGTTGGGCACCACAGACACAGGGGTCGACAGGGTGACCGGGCCCCCTGGAGTGACAAGCCCGGTCGCAGCTTTAACCCCTGAGACCGCGAGAGTTCCGCCAGTGTGTTCATGCCTTTGCATGCCTTTAGAATGACAAAGCATCATGGCAGTTGTAGTTTTAAAACATCTGGGGATCTAGCTTTTGGGCACCCCTGATCTAGAGAATATTTCCATCACTCACAGAGATGTGATAATTCTCTGGGTTTTACCACCCAGTAAAATTTAGATATATACTAACTATAGTTCCACTAAGTTTATTGCTAAGTGCATTTCCTAGATTTCTATCACAAATATGATAATTATCATGCTCCCTATTTTCCAATATATGTACTCAACAGTAACAAACCCAGCGAATTATCTTTGCCTTATTTACAGCTTTCTGACATCTCATTCATAATCTCTGCAACATGTTTTAAATTGAAAGTCAATATATTGTTTTGAACTAATTTCAATCTGTAAATGCTACAGAAGATAGAAAAATAAGCATTTTAGTATCTGAATTGATCTTAATCGATACCTTTACAGAATTACACACCTCATTAGATTCTATACAGATTGCAAAGCAAGCCATAATGTACAAACAGGCAGACAGTCTGTCTCAATATTATTACAGGAAGGGGAGGTTAAATTAATAGTTTTACATTGATTAAAAATATTGCCTCGTGTATAGTTAGTTCTCATTATTCCCTTCCAATAGTGTAATATGACTCCAGAGAAAAGTGGGTAGTTCTTGGCACATTCAAAAAGATTTCACTAAATTGTATTCAACAAAATGGAAACGCTAGATACACGTCCAACAATTGTAACCTCTTAAACGCCTGGGCTAGCAATTTGCTGTCCACGCCATTCTGGCAAATTGAGGGTTAAAGAAAATGAACTTTGAAAGAATGCTTTGGTTCAGATTTTCTGCATCCAGATATATCCATATTTTTATGGAGTATGAAATATAAGACTTACAGTAAAGCCAGCGTGCCTAATAGGCTCGTTTATTTGATTTTATCAGGGGGTTGTCAATATAATCCCGCAAGTAAAGTAGTTGTCAACAAGGTGAACAGCTGCGGTATGTTTCAAATGTTGCAATTATCTAAAAATAACATATTAACCATAAAATGTACATTAAAAAAAAAAGAGGTTACAGAGAAGGGATCTATCATAACGGTCTTAAATATTAACTTGTCAAATAAAGTTTAACCTCACAATATTAATTACTCAGCAATTTATATCTAAGAGATCAACCAAGAGACACGTTGTTGCCAGATTTCGGCAGTGTTGGGCACTATAGGAGATAAAATAATGAATAAAATAAAATACCAATATAAATCAAAAATTATTTTCCTGATAAATTTAGATTCACCCCTATGCTCCAAACTGTTCCAAGCTGCATTGCACTTCACTGAAACAAACATATCTAGATCAAATCATTATATAAATTAAAACAGTAGATGTCTGTGCTATATTTGTGGGCTGCAACTTCCATAATGAACAGCCAGTAAACTGTAATCATATTCATAAATGAAAAGAAGATACATTCATCTAGCCCCACTAGAATAATTTGCAAATAATGGTGTGAAAAATAGCCATCTAGAGAATTTTTGGAGACTAAATTATTATTATTATTATTATTTTATTATTTATATAGCGCCAGCAAACTCCGTAGCGCTGTATGACTAATTTGCTGCATGAATTAGACATCTGAATATGTTTCTTAAACGACAATGTGTTCTATTTAGTAGTGTGCAGTTTACGCTAGCAAAGCAACTATCATGGATCTTTTAAACTGATTTCAATATGTAACCAATTTCAGTAGCAGCATCTCTATTATATGCCACTTTGTAAATTAGCATGATTATGTTCAATTCTGGTTGCATTTTGGTGAAACCACATTCCCAAAAAAATGACCTCATGGTCCTTACGAAGTCCATCAATACTGTACGATCTCGGAAACTTTTTTAAATCTTCGAATTTTTGCAAAGGTTGAAAAGATTAAATAAAGTGTTTATTAAAAATAGTATGGGAGCCCAGATTCGGGGTATTTCACCCGACCACCCGGTTACACAGACTGCTACACTCAAGGATCGTGATGAGGAGACTGCAAGGCACCCGGGGATACCCGATACTTGGGCCCCCGGTGCTAAGCGGACCAAATCGTGGCCAGCGGCCTGCATGGGTGGGAGCCGAGGAGAGACGGCCGCTCTCCCGGTTCTCTGGAGGACAAGGGGGCACTCACAATACACCTCCCTCCCCCCCCCCCCCCCCCGTGGACCGGTGGGGGTTATCCCGGTCCTTGAGGACACTGCTGAGAGCCCTGCAAAACCATCACACCACGCGGGAAAGCAGAAATCCAAGATGGCGGCGGCGCTGGGCTCTGCAGCAGAAGGCCAAACACTGCCACAGCCTATCCCAGACGGCCCTAAGACAGGAATACCAGACACTCTGGAAGCCATACTGGACCGTTTCTGGGCCATGCTACTCAACCGAGCGGGGAAAGCAGCGGCCACACGGGAACAAGATAAGGGAGATCAGGTACGAAACGAGGAACGGCCGGGGAAGCCTCCCACGAGCCGTCAGCTGTCCCGCGCTACCCTGATCCCACCAAAATGGCGAAAACCATGGAAACGACATCATCGGCTAAAACATCAACCCGCAGACAGATGCCCTGCCCAACACTGCAATGGAGCACCGCGCCCCACCGTACCAACGCCGGTCCTAGGCAACGGGCCAAAACCGAGACAACCTATCAGCCGCCCCACAAGTCGACCGGAGCAGGACACTCTCTCACCAAGCGCAAGAACTTCGGATTGGCAAGCTACCGCCATGCTGAACAGACGGGTAAACCCAGAGGGCGTAGGCTGAGCGGAAGAAAAACTTTACCCGAGCTCTGGAGAAAATTTTCAGTGCTGCAACATGGACTTTCAGTCTGATAAGTTGTGCTGATCTGCTGTCACCTAATTGCTCTCACATTGTTTTTAACTCATCTGTGTACCTAGCTAGACATGTAATTTAAGCACAGGCAAGCGTAGTTCAGTGTGTTCCTATTATTACTACTTACTTTAAGCTACTGAGTCAAACTTGTTTATACAGGATAGTTGCATGGCATGCTTAAAAGCTCAAGCTACTAGAGAACCTAAACAATTGCTAAACTGTTACTTTAACTAAAATTGTGCCCGACAATCATTTACCACAACCTGTAATGCTAATATTCAATATTGCACCTGAATGTCGCTGTTGTGGCGCACCAAAGCTTGTAATTACTCTTATGCACACCAAAAATAAAGAATTTAAAAAAAAAAAAAAAAAAATAGTATGATTTAATGTAATTTATTTTGTTAGTCATAAACAGCAATCTATGCAAAAAAAAATTATAAATGAATGTCAGTAAATGTAGCTCTGTATTATTATTATTTTTTTTTTTTAAATAAAATAACTCATCGGTGAAAGGGTTAACTTATAAATAATAATAATAATAATAATACTATATGGTAAACACATCAACATTTCATTTTATCTCAAGAATGATACAATTCTGTTTGTGGACTTTTCACAATGTCCTCTTTTACCTTGAGCAGATGCTAACTGGTGCTAGTCCCTTTCTCTTTTCTTCCTTTAATTTGTGTTTAAGAACACAAATTCAGTTCAATATTAACTAGCATGTAAATGAGAACACTGTATTATGTAATCATTAGCAAGGCAAGCAGAGAACCATATGGATTATAAAGAAAACCAGTGTAGAAATGTCTTTCTTATGCCTGACAAGTCATGAGCACCAGAAGGGCATTGCCATATGCTTTCACAAGCAATATCTCAGGAGGGCAATGACATGTTTTCACAGTTTTTTTTACCCCTTTGACCTGCCACACTGAAAGAGTTTCTCAAGGGGCAGACTTTGTATCAAACAAATGGGAAAGGGTAAAATTTGTGTTTTTCCTGTTGACAGATTTTGCAATAATAGCACATTTATGGGCAAGGAGCCAGAACAGATGTTTCTCTTCTGGTAGAGCTGTAGAAATTGAAAAGTAAAAGTTTAAAAAAAAAAAATCAAAAAAACATTGCATCTTAAAATAAACTATATAACAACCACATTAAATCTCATTATATCTTAATTGACTTAATCACGATTATAATTATTTATGCGAATCAAGTTTATTGGGAATTTTTCCCAATTAAAGCTAATTTAGGGATTTGATTCAAAATTATTTACCATCTTCGTAACATATTATTTTAACATATTATTTGTTGAGTATTTTTTTTTTTTTTTTTTTTTTTTAAGTTCATGAATAACAAAGTTCCAGGGATCTTGGATTTTGCAGCATCCGTCCACAAAATTAACAGTGTGGGAAAAAAATCAACCAAATATCAACAAACTACGTGCACAGGAGATCATAAGCTGACTACACATTGTTCTAAAAAGGCATCCATCTCTATACACCTGGGCAATATTCATTTGTGTTCTCAAATGTCCAGTGAATACTGTCATATTTCTTTCAGCCTTTTCTTTTGGAAACTGACATCTAGACATGAACAAATATACATTGTTTTCAACATGAACTTCCTTATGGAAATGCTGAAAGAGCGTGGAGTTGCTATAAGTTTTCCCCTGAAGCTTTTGGAAACATAGGCTACAGGGCCAAAAGCATGTAGACACCTTACCATCACACCCACATATGTTAATGATCAATACTACATGGATTAAAACCCTGTGTCTTGGGCATTTAATAACTAAATATAAAAATAAATGTGCTGTTATTAGCCAAGACCCATAGCATTTTTTTTCTCTTCTTTCTACATAATTCAGCATTTTGGCAGATATCTCTGATATCATTTTGTAATGCCTTACTAAGCAACCAAAACTCAACCATGATTTGGTCGCATGACTGTTGCTGGCTAATGAGCATGCCACACTGCATTAGTCTGCTCTGTTATTGGTGGTAGGTTGGGAAGTGATGTGTTAAGAGGAGTGATACCACCAGCAAGGCTGAAATGTAAGTCGTCATCAAGATAAGGAAAAAGTCTCCAAGTTCTTCAGATGACCTGCTGCATGGTGGTCCAGAATGTTACACTGCATGTCTTTACCTTATGTTATCTGTCACAGACATAATTGTAATTATATTTGCCTGCTATTCTTTAAAGTTAGAGCTGCACTCTGATAGAATTCTTCTGGAGTACATAGAGGGCTGACATTTGGGTAAGTCTTGAAGATGGGGCCCAAGCTTGAGAAGAATCCAATTATAGACATATGACAGCCATGAAAAGCAGGACATGGGTGATCTCAAGGTCCCGTTGCCCACAATGATCGATGCTGTCAAATAGTACAGACACAATGTTATACATTGAGAGAAATCTGCATTTTACCATCCAAGCAGACCCAGGGCAGCAAGACCCTGAAAATACACATACATTCAGCTCCAGCCAAAAGATCTGGAAAATACTCTAGCACATCAATTTACCTATTTCCTCATGCAGTATTGTCTCTTATAAAATTAGTTGACCTCAGAAGTCAGAAACAAACTCTGTGCTCTTTGGTAGCATGGCATGTGGGCTGCCTTGCAAGACTAACTCAACACTTGCAGAGAAAACTTTTCACAGTTTGCAGAATGGTGGGGGGAAAACATGGCAGAAGTGGTTAGTTATTATTTTTGGTGTGAGTGGCCCAAACAATGCCAATTACATAAAGAAAAATCAGATACACACACATATAGATGCAAAAATAGAATCAGTGAAACAATATAAACCAAACACTTGACTTCTACTACTCCAAATTGGGGTTAGTTGAACTTCTACGCCCTTTGTTGGGTGGAATTATGGATAACATTTTAAAGTTAGGGACATCCTAAGAAAAAAAGGACCAGGCGATGCCCAGTTTTAATAAATATATATTTTTTAATCATCAGTAGGAAAGACAAAGGCTGTTCTTCCTTTTAGTGGAATATAAACATCCTATTGAACTGATGAGTTCATGATTTTGATCTCTCTGACAGTGGAGTAGAAACTTTTTTTGTGTGGTTTTTATTTTTTCCATTTTGTTTACAGTCAGTTCTTTCTCTTTTAATTTTATTTAAGTTGACTTAGGCTATGGTGGGCTTTTTTAGGTATTTTTCTCTGAAAAAAAATAAACAAATGGATCTTAAAGCAAGACTTCAACAGGTAAGTATTAAATGTTAAATATTTTTTATATATTACATTACATATATGTCCCCAAGTCAAAATGTATTAGAGAAAAAAAAGATACAAAGAGTAATTAATTTGGAGAGGGATTATCTGTGTGTTGGTGCGTTTTGGCTTGAGGAACCTTAGCCACCAGTGGTATATTGTTTAACTATTTATGTTGAGGGGAATGGGCATCCTATTGTCCTCTTTAGGGAAAAGGCTTTTGGCGGCTTTCTTTTAGAATTAGGGCACCATCTTGATTTGGCACCAGCTTACCCTATTAGTATTAGATCTGTGGATTGGACATCATCTGGTCTTCTGACTGGACATCATCTGATTCTCTGATTATTGAGTTAGAAGGCTTGGTGACACTCTAACCCTGTAAGTATATTAATACATGCCTTATTTAAAAGGCATTTTTGTTCTTAATAAACTTGTAAAATAATCAAATAGCTTTGGTGAATAAAATCCTTTAAATGTGCAACCCATATCACACGGTTCACGAGTTAAAAGCTTTTGTAAAATACTCATCCACTTGTTTGTTTCTCAACTGGAAAACAAGTTTCTTCTATACCTTGAAGCGACACAATGAAGAAACATTTATCAAGTGCCAAGATGTGAAGCAAAAACACAATTTGCATACATTTTCTGTAACACTGATATTTTAGTTACAGCCTGAAGCACGTGTTTAAGGACACTGAAAATGTTGACAAAATGCCAGGCAATATGCCATTAAACTATTGGGCTACTTAGGCAAAGCAATCGACACATAAAACATGTTGAATATTTGTTGCTATTCTTCATGTTAACCATTTGATAACAGATAAACTTGCTTTGATTTTCTTTAAATGGAAAAGCTCATTGTGGAGTTAAAGGGACCTCCAGGCACCCAGACCACTTCTGCCCATTGGAGTGGTCTGGGTGCACACTCCCATCACCCTTAACCCTGCAAGTGTAAGTATTGCAGTTTTTATAAACTGCAATAACTACCTTGCAGGGTTAGGTCCTAGAGGGACTTACAGGTTATTAAACAACTTTTTGGTCGCTTAAACTACTCCAGCATCACCGGAATCCCCATAGGAAAGCATTGAATAAAACCATTGAATAATGCATTGAATAATGCTTTCCTATGGGGAGGTCTAATGCGCACGCACGGCCATTGCTGCGCATGCGCATTAGGTCTCCCCAGCAGGCGGACATCAGCGGGGGAGGAGCGGGGGTGGAGCCTGACCCAGCGTCAAGGGACATGGTGCTGGATTCAGGTAAGTGTCTGCAGGGCCGGCCTTAGGCCTTAAGGCGCCCTGTGCAAAAAATCTTCACAGCGCCCCCCCATCATACCCCTTTATCCATGTACTGTGTACATGTAGGTGTGTAGTGTCTGTATATAGGATTTATTAAATTAATAATTATTTAAAAACAAAAAGGATTCCCCCTTCCCTGTTATTACCTTGCAGGGAGGTGGACATGCTGATCTCTGGTGATCCAGTATGCTGGGAGTCTGGTCGGCGCCTCCACCGGGTGCAAGACCATAATTAACTGTCTTGTGAGATCAGGCACTTACAGTGACAAAGCTTTCCTGTGGAAATCCGTGGCAACTTTCTGATTGGCCGGAGCTCGGAGGACAGCTACATATTGTATTTTGTATGAGAGAGCTCTGCTGTAATAAATCTCATAATAATATGATGTAGTGTGTGGTGTCTGTTTGTGATAGGAGTGATGGCTGTGTGTGATATGTATGCTATGTGTTGGCTGTGTGTAATATTTGTAATTGTTGTATTGACTGTGTGTGATATATGTGTGTATTGGATGTGTGTGATATGTTTGCTGATATGCAGAGCAGAGGTCGTGTACTGGTAGGTGGGGAGCAGGAGGCATAGTGGAGGAGGGTGGGGGAGCAGCGGTAGTGTAGTGCTAGGTGGGGGAGCAGGGCAATGTAGTGGTAGGTGTGGGAGCAGGGACACAGTGGTGGTAGGTGGGGGCACAGTGGTGGTGTATTGGTAGGTTGGGGAGCAGCGGCACAGTAGTGGTAGGTGGGGGAGCATAGGTAGTGTAGTGGTAGGTGGGGAGCAGGGTGATCAGTGGGGGTGCAGCGGTAGTGTAGTGGTAGCTGGGGGAGCAGGGACAGTGTAGTGGTAGGTAGGGGATCAGGGGGCACAGTCGTAGGTGGGGGACCAGGTGGTACAGTGGTGGTAGCTGTGGGAGCAAGGGTAGTGTATTGGTAGGTGGGGGAGCAGAGGTAAAGTAGTGGTGGGTGCGGGGACAGGGGGCACAGTGGTGGAGCAGGGGTAGTGTAGTGATAGGTAGGAGACCAGGGGCACAGTGGGTAACTGGGGGAGCAGGGGTAGTGTAAATGTAGGTTGGAGAGCAGGGTCACAGTGGGTAACTGGGAGAGCAGAGGCACAGTGGGAAGGTGGAGGAGCAGGGGCACAGAGGGTAGCTGGGGGAGAGGGGGCACAGTGGTAGTAGCTGGGGGAGAAAGGGCACAGTGGTAATAGCTGGGGGAGAGGGGGCACAGTGGTGGTAGCTGGGGGAGCAAGGGGAACTGTGGGTAGCTGGGGGAGCAGGGGCACTGATAGGCTAGGTGGGGGGCAGGGGGCACAGTTAGAGTAGGTGGGGAGCAGGGGGCACAGTTAGGGTAGGGGGAGCAGGGAGCACAGTTAGGGTAGGGGGAGCAGGGGGCAAGGTTAGAGTAGGTGGGGAGCAGGGGGCACAGTTAGGGTAGGGGGGAGCAGGGGGCACAGTTAGAGTAGGTGGGGAGCAGGGAGCACAGTTAGGGTAGGGGGAGCAGGGAGCACAGTTAGAATAGGTGGGGAGCAGGGGGCACAGTTAGGGTAGGGGGGAGCAGGGAGCACAGTTAGGGTAGGGGGGAGCAGGGGGCACGGTTAGGGTGGATGGGGGAGCAGGGGGCAGTGTGGTGGTAGATGGGGGAGCAGGAACTCCTTCCTGCTTCCCCTAACTTACTAGAGGGTTCACCTGCCTGTAGCTCCGCCCCGCTTGCCATGTAGCTCCGCCTCCTATCGGTGTTTAACCCCGCCCCCTTTCTCTCACTGAGATCCGAGTGGGGAGTCTGGGGACTATCAGTGAGGGCAGCATTAAGAGGCAGGGGGCGGAGCGCGGCCACGCTACACAGCGCAGCCTGTATTAGGGGAGAGCTCTGAGCTCTCCTTCACAGGCTGTTACTAGGAGACAGTGCGAGCTGTGTCGGCCACAGGGCGCCCCCTGGTCCATGGCGCCCTGTGCGGCCGCACAGCTCGCACACCCCTAAGGCCGGCCCTGAGTGTCTGAAGGGTTCTTCCTGGCACTGGAGAGTCCCTTTAAATATAATGAAAGATATGCCTATTAATGAAAAGTAAATAACTCAGAGGTTTATTCACTAAAGTAAGAACTGTTAAGATAAATATAACAAAAGATGTAGCGCTACATTCAAATTGAAATATGTTCAAACTCTTTAGTTGTCACTCCTGAACAAAATTCACTGAGTCGATGGTATAAGAACCTTATTCTGAAAGAGAGATTAAATATTCATAGTGCAAAACTGCAAGTAAAAATTATTACAATTATAACTCTATATAAGGAACCACTCACATATTACTGAGCTTAAAGCCAAGTTCAGGGATATACGCTCTCAGGTCGGTAAAGGCGACCTTTCCCCTTCTTGTGTCCGAAGAACGTATCTCACGCTGTGGCTAGAGCTCAAGCATATGGGGACTTCAATACTATCACCTTTATGCCCTTTTTCGAATATAATTCTTTTTTAATTGTTTTGAAGTATATGTGTTTTTTTTGTTACAAATAGTTCACCATATTTAAAAATGTTCATCGGCACGGTATAGACGATTTAAAAAAATATATTTTTTAAGAGCTAATGTATCATAACAGAACCATTTACTCCATCTCCACAACATGGATTTGAAAATACTTGGAAAATGTAAAAATAAAGATCTTAAGAACTTCAGTTTAAATTTCAGCTTAAGATTGTTGGTTATAAAATATACTGTAATCTGTTTAAAGAACAAAATGACTTTAATTTTCTACTTCCACGTTGAAATTATTCATCTTAGTGGAACAATTAAAATAAAATATTAGTTGTTACCAGAAAAGAAGATAAAATAAATGTAAGTTAAAGCTAATAGATTTTATATGGCCTTTGTTTATAATGAAAGGTATTACCTTTTAGCCAAAAAAGTAAATTGTGTGAACTCCAGCTGGACGTTTTATCCTGTATGAGGCTGATATTGCAGAGACATCATGAATTTCCTCGACATTTTTGTCAGAAAACATAGTGCACCAGAATATAACTTTTTGTCTTAAAAGCAAAGACATTACTCTTAAATACTACCTTAGTAGAAAATGCAATGTGATTCTATAGTCAATTTACTTTCTTTTTTTTTTTTTGTCCCAATTTTTCACAGTAAAATATCCTTGCCTCTTGTATCTCGATTTTTCAAGACCTGAAGGCATTCCACATTATTTTTCTTTAATATTTTTCCAGTATTATTTACATACAGACTACTTTCATATTTTTTATTAGTACTTTAACAATTTGTTAACTTTCTCACATATCTATTTCTTTTCATTATTGTCATTGCAGATGTGATTTTTTTGTATCTACTTAAGAAGTCAAATTATATATTTGATGAAACACATTGAGCTATTAGTTTAGTTATACAGATATCTTCTTTTAGAATCGTGTTCATATTTAGCACCTCATTTCTATAGTGCTGTTTGTCAGCCTGCAAAGACATACATTTTTCTGCTAGGGATCAAATCCTCTGCATCGCTGTAGTGTCACTGTACATTTCAGCTACCCCCTGTTCTCCCCAACTTTGCAGCATCTTTTGTATGACAAACATTATGGCTGTATTCTAGCAACCAAGGAGTGTAAATTCTTTCTAGGCTAGATAAGTAGCGTTCAATGCCTTATGTAATACAGACATTAAATGTTACTGTGCTTACTTCCCAAGGTGTTTGCTGACCAGACCAAAGACTGCACTCCTCTAAAATTGCTGGGTTCAGTTCAGTCTGAGGAAACCTGATTTCTGCACGGGCCCTCCCTCTAGAATAACAGCATCTTCAAAAGGAAGTAGAAAGAAGGAAGAGGACTTGAGTGACAATGGCTAACTTATGAATAACAGATACACACACACACACACACTGCTGTTCCCCCATGTGGAAGCATTGAGGGACCAGTGCGCAGGTGAGACAATTGCCATGCTGTGCCAACTGGCATCTACTGACAGAGGTGCATTGACTTAAAGCATCTCCATGAGGAGCATTGTGCATCGCCATCGGGGGCGTGGACATGCTACATGTTGGCAGGGTAGTACATGTTGGCATTTCATCCTCCAAGGACAATCTCTTTGTTCCAGAACCATTATATTAACCTATATGCCTAGAATATCTCTTTAAAATATTTGTAATATTTGTAAAATACACTAGCCTATTTATTAGGTAACACTTCCACAAATGCATTTCATTAACTGCCCAAATTGTAGCATATTTATCAAACACTGATCAATAACCATAAAATGATATAGTGAAATATTAAACAACCCTCTCTGTTTTGTAGATTATTGCATCTTTGAACTGTCAAGCTTGTAATATTTCCATTGCAGCAATTCAGTATAACACACTGAATTTTAGATTTGCTTTCCACTTAATCTCTTTTCTCACAAGCTTTTCTTTCTATCCTTTGGTCTATGCACCCTCATCCACTTCACACCAGAAAATGCACACGGACAGCAGGTACAATTTTATTACCACTGGTTATAGTGTGAATAGATATCTGTAGCAGCTAAAAGATCAGCAGGCAGCTGGTTAATTCTCTCCCCGGAGTTCAGGCACAACACTACAGTTTTCTCAAAAGCTAATGAATAGAAATGAGTGAATCTCACAGCTGAAATTTCTGTGTGGTTTGTAAAACCATTTCAAATGAAACAGTTTATCTTTTTTGTCCCTAGGCTTTCAAGGGGAAAAAAAAAGACACAAACCTGAGCTTAACTTGCTGGAAAGCATCTAAATTGATGAATATAGTTTTGTTAGGTATTAAAAGACCATTAAAAATATGTTATTATGTGCGCTAACGTCTAATAACATTGCAAAAACAATTGAAAACAAAATGTAGCCCATATAATTTTATATACTTATGCTCCAGGTCTCTTTTAATCCTGCAAACAAACACCTTTTTATGCCAGGCTACCATTTTGTTTATATAAATCTCCATAGAGGGAATGTAAATGATAACTTTCCTATCTCTTTCCATTCCTCCCGTAATATACGGCAACCTTTGTAGTTAAAACTTCATGGCTGCATTATAGAAGAATGAATGAGCTCTTTAACACAAAGAGTATGCTACCCAGATAGCTTGTTAAAGGGACACTCCAGGCCCCCAGACCACTTCTGCCCACTGGAGTGGTCTGGGTGCCAACTCCCACTACCCTTAACCCTGCAACTGTAAATATTGCAGTTTTCATAAACTGCAATATTTACCTTGCAGGGTTAACTCCTCCTCTAGTGGCTGTCTACTAGACAGTTACTAGAGGGCACTTCGTGGTTCATAGCACAGGTTTTTGGCACTAAAATCCCAATAGGGAAGCATAAAAGAGCATTTTTCAGTGCTTTCCTATGGGGAGGTCTAATGTGCATGCGCGGCATTGCCGCGCATGCACATTAGGTCTCACTCCGCCCGCGGCCGCACATGTGCAATTGGTCTCCCCCGCCGGCGGGGGAGGAGCGTGGGCGGACCCTGAACCAGCGCCGAGGGACATCGGCGCTGGACTCCGGTAAGTCACTGAAGGGGTTTAAACCCCTTCAGCAACCTGGGATGTGGGGTGGGAGGGAGAGGGGACATGCAGTGCCAGGAAAACTGATTGTTTTCCTGGCACTGGAGTGTCCCTTTAAGTAAAGCATAGATTGTGGACATATTATGCTTGGTGTCTTACCACCACTTTATTTTATATTTACATGGGATTTTTTGTTGTTTGCACCCCTAATAACAGCATTAGCTGCCTTACAAATACCAATAAGCAGTGGTTTTAATATTTTAATGATCAATTTTATTATAATTGTATGTGACAAAAAGGGTATAATTTTAAAGGATTATACCAAGGATTATTTTTAAAAAGATTATTTTTTAAAGGATTATACCAAGCACCCTAACTAGTGCAGCATGATTTCTTTAACACTTTGACTTTTGGTCCGGGATTTGCAGCATGTCGCTCCCCACCTTTACTGCTAATGCTGGAAAGTAGGAAGCTAAGCATTTCATTGGAGTGTTCTCACTTTCTCAGAGTGCTTGAATTCACTCTGAGCCAGGGGTTCTGGGCTAGAGAGGGCGTGGAGCAGGGGAGTGGGGATTGGACAAGGGAAGGAAGAATATTAACACAAATGACCCATTAGGACTATAGGGAGCTAGGTAGTGCTGAAATGACTCAAATGAGAGAGGAAAAAGGGTAAATATAGACTTACCCTTGCAGGTTGCGTTGTAAATCAATATGTCTGTCACTACCAGGCTGCCTAAGTCATGTGTGCTTGGGATGTAATATCTATGTATGTAAATATTTCTTCCTCCATGACCACGTTTAAAAGCAGAAGTGATCATGGAGGTTGGAGAATGGCTTTAAATGATTTTGTCCTAATCAAACTACCTTTATCAGTGGCTTGGATTGAATAGAGAAAACAGATATTTCCCTTAGAGGCAGACTGAGGAACAACAAACAACTATATGACGATAGACAAACCAGTTGCACAACAGTAGTTTAACAGTATGCACATCACCTGGTGACATTGAGCTTTATTCGTATTGACTTCATTCAAACACTACACAGAGGAAGTCATAGAGCCATTTAGATGAGCGGAATCTTTACGCATATCACCTTAAACCGATTAATGAGAAGATTATTTTTCCAAAATAAAGGTTTTACACATTACGCTCCACAACCAATGTTCCATTTTATCATATATTATTATTTACATTTAGGACCTTCCACCGATGGTGAGAGTGTATAAATGTAGGTTGCAGTATGTATGAGTGATGGTAATTTCTTAATTATCTTGGCAGGGTAAAAACCTATAAAATTGATGCGTGTATCAAGCTGCATCGGTAGCGGGTGCTGAATGTTGCATGAGAAGGTCAGATCATGAATAAAATACTGAGTGTCAGCATCAAACAGAAACACTGGTGGTATAGTGCTCCTAGCTCACAGAGACAGGAGACGTATCTGTAATATTGTTAAGCAAGCAAAGCAGGAAGAGGAATTGGATGTACTTGTCCATTTAGGGACAAATGACTTGGCTTGCAATGAGGTTTCAGAGGTTAAGGAAGTTTTTAGTGTTTTTGCCAATGATATACGGCAGGTTGCTTCCACACTGTCATTCTCTGAAGTTCTGCCTGTGCATAACACTCAGAACGACAGGCGGATGCGTATTAGGGACTTTAACTTGTGGCTTGGTGAATGGTGTCGGGAGCAAGGATTTGGCTTTATTGCTCATGGTAGCTCTGTTTGGAATGGAAATAAACTGTACAAAAAAGATGGTTTGCATCTTTCTCAAAAGGGAACAAATGTTCTCAGTGAGCAGTTCAGAGGTTTTGCTAGGATGTATTTAAACTAGGATGGGGGGGCAAAAGGGTGATAAAACAAGGACAGAAGGTGCCTGTAGCAAGTGTGTTAAAAAATGATAAGCTTAGAGTCATGTCTACAAATGCTCGCAGTTTAGGGAATAAGATCCATGAACTTGTGGCAATAATGGCAACTGATAGTGTAGATTTAGTCGCTGTTACTGAGACATGGTATAATGAGAAAAATGACTGGGACATAGCAATACCAGGGTACTCTTTATATAGAAAAGACAGGGAAGGCAAGAAAGGGGGAGGGGTGGCCCTGTATGTAAAGGATAGCATAAAATCTAGCCTAATAAAGGTTAGTGAGGCGAACATAGAGTCTGTTTGGGTTACGTTAGAATTTGGTAATCACACAGTAACTCGTGTAGGTGTGATTTATAGGCCCCCAGGACAAATTGAAGAGTTAGATAATCTACTAGTTGAAGAAATAGCTAAAATGACAATGAAGGGGGAAGTTATCATCATGGGTGACTTTAATCTTCCTGATGTGAATTGGAAAACAAAAATAGCTACTTGTGCCAGGAGCACACATATTCTAAACTCCCTACTGGGATTGTCTCTAAAACAAGTCATTGAGGAGCCAACTCGTAAAGAGGCCATACTAGATTTAGTGTTAACAAATGGAGATTTGGTATCAGATATTACTGTAGGTGAAAGTTTAGGATCCAGTGATCATCAGTCAGTGTGGTTTAATATAAGAACAGTGACTGAATCACACCACACAAAAACAAAAGTTTTAGACTTTAGAAAAACAGACTTTTCTAAAATTAGAATATGTGTAAAAGAGTCATTATTAGACTGGAGCAATTTAAATGGAGTCCAAAAGAAATGGGATTATTTAAAAGTTGCACTACTGAAGGCAACAGAAAATTGCATTAGGCTTGTCAGTAAATGCAAAAAATTCAAGAAACCACTGTGGTACTCCGCAGATGTGGCCAAAATAGTAAAAAACAAGAAGTTAGCATCTAGTAATTATAAAAAAACCCAGAGTGAGGAAGACAGAATGACCTATAAGATTAGGCAGAAAGAGGCTAAGCAAGTTATAAGAGCTTCCAAAGCACACACAGAAGAGAAAATAGCACAGTCAGTAAAAAAGGGGGACACAACTTTTTTTAGATACATAAATGAGAAAAGAAAAGTAAAACAAGGATTAGTTAGATTAAAAACAAAAGAAGGAAGGTATGTAGATGAGGATAAAGGTCTAGCTGACTGCCTCAATGAATATTTTTGTTCGGTATTTACAGATGAAAATGAAGGAAAGGGACCTCAGTTAAGAAAAAGGATAAATGAGTCATTTATTACACATGAGTTTACAGAGGAAGAGGTTCTATTTCAACTCTCAAAAGTAAAGACAAATAAGTCAATGGGACCTAATGGAATACACCCAAAGCTATTAAAAGAGCTTAGTGGTGTACTAGCAAAACCATTAACAGATTTATTTAACCAATCATTGATAACAGGAGTAGTCCCAGAAGATTGGAAGTTAGCGAATGTTGTGCCCATTCACAAGAAAGGTAATAGGGAGGAGTCGGGCAACTATAGGCCAGTAAGCCTTACTTCAGTAGTGGGGAAAGTGATGGAAACCATGTTAAAGGATAGGATTGTTGAACATCTAAAAACACATGTATTTCAAGATCAGAGGCAACATGGGTTTACTTCAGGGAGATCATGCCAAACTAATCTTATTGATTTTTTTGATTGGGTAACTAAAATTATAGATCAGGGTGGTGCAGTAGACATTGCTTACCTAGATTTCAGTAAGGCTTTTGACACTGTTGCACATAGAAGGCTTATCAATAAACTACAATCTTTGAGTTTGGATTCCAATATTGTTGAATGGGTAAGGCAGTGGCTGAGCAACAGGCAACAGAGGGTTGTAGTCAATGGAGTATATTCGAAGCTTGGGCTTGTCACCAGTGGGGTACCTCAGGGATCTGTACTTGGACCCATTCTCTTTAATATTTTTATTAGTGATATTGCAGAAGGTCTTAGTGGTAAGGTGTGTCTTTTTGCGGATGATACTAAGATATGTAACAGGGTTGATGTTCCAGGAGGGATAAGCCAAATGGAAAATGATTTAGGTAAACTAGAAAAATGGTCAGAGTTGTGGCAACTGACATTTAATGTGGATAAGTGCAAGATAATGCATCTTGGACGTAAAAACCCAAGGGCAGAGTACAGAATATTTGATAGAGTCCTAACCTCAACATCTGAGGAAAGGGATTTAGGGGTGATTATTTCTGATGACTTAAAGGTAGGCAGACAATGTAATAGAGCAGCAGGAAATGCTAGCAGAATGCTTGGTTGTATAGGGAGAGGTATTAGCAGTAGAAAGAGGGAAGTGCTCATGCCATTGTACAGAACACTGGTGAGACCTCACTTGGAGTACTGTATACAGTACTGGAGACCCTATCTTCAGAAGGATATTGATACCTTAGAGAGAGTTCAAAGAAGGGCTACTAAACTGGTTCATGGATTGCAGGATAAAACTTACCAGGAAAGGTTAAAGGATCTTAACATGTATAGCTTGGAGGAAAGACGAGATAGGGGGGATATGATAGAAACATTTAAATACTTAAAGGGAATCAACACAGTAAAGGAGGAGACTATATTTAAAAGAAGAAAAACTACCACAACCAGAGGACATAGTCTAAAATTAGAGGGACAAAGGTTTAAAAATAATATCAGGAAGTATTACTTTACTGAGAGGGTAGTGGATGCATGGAATAGCCTTCCAGCTGAAGTGGTAGAGGTTAACACAGTAAAGGAGTTTAAGCATGCATGGGATAGGCATAAGGCTATCCTAACTATAGGATAAGTCCAGGGACTAATGAAAGTATTTAGAAAACTGGGCAGACTAGATGGGCCGAATGGTTCTTATCTGCCGCCACATTCTATGTTTCTATGTTTCTATGTAGCACATCATCACTGAAGATACAAAAAAAATCTCATAATTTAGCCAAGCACACATGAAAAACCTCCTCCAATCTTTCTATATACCTCTCTCACCAATGCCTTGATTTCCCTAAGAGTGCACTGGCTCTCTTTTGTATAGCTAGAGCCTTAAGCAGAGCCTGGGTACCAAACAGAACATTAGCTCCCAGGACTTACAGCTACCAAGACAAGCTACAGCCTAACACACTAATTGTGTCTTAAATCTTCATCACCTGCTCAACTATCACACTCCCTACCTGCAACCCCTGACCCCTCTCATCTCTCATGTGTCTTTAATAGACATGTGCAATTCGTTTCAGTCCAAATTTAAATTCGGACGAATTTTGGCAATTCGGACATTCGGATGCATCCGAATGTCCAAATTGCTGAAGTCCCGAATTGCCGAAGTCCCGAAGTGCTGAATTTCGGAAGTGGAAATCCAAACCAAATTGCAGAATTTTGGAAGTGCCGAAGTGCTTTGGATTTCTGAAAAGTGGCAAAACAGGAGAGGCAGGTAAAATTAAGGGAATAACCCTTACCCTTACCCAAACCTTCCTCTAACCCTAACCCTACCCCTACCCTTAACCCTAGTAACCCCTGGCTCAGAGCGAATGCAAGCACTCTGAGAAAGTGAGAACACTCCAAAGAAATGCTTAGCTTCCTACTTTCCAGCATTAGTAGTAAAAGTGAGGAGCAACATGCTGCAGATCCCGGAACAAAAGTCAAACTGTTTAAGAAATCATGCTGCACTAGTTAGGGTGCTTGGTATAATCCTTTAAATTTTTTAAAAACTATACCCTTTTTGTAACATACAATTATAATAAAATTGATCATTATAATATTTAAACCACTGTTTATTGGTATTTGTAAGGCAGCTTATGGCATGAAGTAAATATAAAACAAAGTGGGGGTAAGACACCAAGCATAATATGTCCACAATCTATGCTTTACTTATCAAGCTATCTGGGTAGCATACTTTTTGTGTTGAAGAGCTCATTCATTCTTCTATCAGGGTTAGGGGTGGGGGTAAAGGTAGTGGTAGAGGTAGGGTAAGGGTTAGGGTTGAGGTAGGGTAAGGGTTAGTGGTAGAGGTAGGGCTAGGTTTATGGGGTTGGGTTAGGGTTAGTGTTACCTTTAGGGTAGAGTTATGGGGTAGGGTTAAGTGTTAGAGGAGATAGGGTTAGGGTAGGAGTAGGGTTATGGTTAGGGTTAGGGTAAGGGATAGAGGCAGGGTTATGGGGTAGGGTAAGGGGTATGGTAAGGGGTAGAGGTAGAGGTAGGGTTAGGCATAGAGGAAGGGTTAAGGGTAGGGTTATGGATTCGCTGAATTGCCAAAGTCCCGAATTTCGGAAGTGCCGAACCGAACCAAATTAAGATCCCACCTCATCTAATTTTGCATAACTAAAATTCCAAATTTTCCTTCTTTATAATATAAACTCCTTTATTCTCCTTGGTTAATTATCTCCCTTATATTCTTTACTTTCACTCTCACCCGCAAATTCTCTTTATCCCTCTGCTCACCTGTCCCTGCTGACACCATTTTCATTGTTCCTACTTTACTTTCCTCCCCTCTCTATTCATCCCATGCACTCTATTTATACCAAACTATCTCCACCAACCATTTCTAAAACCTCTAAATACAAACCCTCTCACAAAACCTTTAAATCCTACTCCCAACTTCTCTTACTTTCTATCCTTCTGCTCCTAGCAGCTGGTGATGACCCTCCAAATCCCGATCCCACCTCCGCTAACCCACCATTTGCTAACTCCAGGAATCACAATAATCTCATACCCATTTAATGTCACTCCTTCTTCAAATAATCCTTCCATTCTGTCCTCTGGAATGCACGCTCTGTTTGCGGTGTTACTAAATCCACTGATGTGCACGACCTTTTCATCTCTTGTTCGTTAGACTTACTAACCTTAACTGAAACATGGCTCTCTCCCTCTGACACCACTACCCCTGCCTCTCTATCCTTTTAAGGCTCCTCAATTTTTCCACAACCCAAGACACTCTGAAAGAAAAGGTGGTGGTGTAGGGTTTCTGCTCTCACCTCACTGCTCCTTCAAACCTCTAGTCCAAGGTCCGCAAAACAGACTTGGAGACGTTTGAAAATCCGCGAACTCTTCTCCTGGTAACTTACCTAAAGAAAAAGGTTCAGAGAAAACGTCTCCTGGGATTAAGGTACTTGCCGCCTGCATCAAATCCTTGAATAACCTTGACCTCTCTCCAGTGGTACCTGAAACTGGTACTAGAGAGCCCCAGGGACTCCGCTCTGGAGACTTTGATTATAAGGACTTTCTCGACTCTGTTTGTGAAGCAGAGGAGATGTATGGAAAAAAACAAAGAGCCTGGAGGGCATTCTTGAAGGGGGGGTGGGGAGGGTACTGTCATGGTTCGCACCATGACATACAGACTGCCAGGTGAGGTTGACCCAGAAGTGCCCAACAAGGGATTTTAAACTGGGTACTTTGCAGTCCTGGGTCTGCTGTTTTGCCTCTGGGCCACCATACAGCTCTAGGATAAGCCTGAAGTCTAATCCTGCCTTGTATCTAGCACTGGGGGCTGGATGTTTTCAGTGGATGCTCCAATATTCTCAGCACACCTGAAGCTGATGCCCTCATTAACCAGGTATAAGACACTGCCTCTCCCAGAGGGCAGTGTCAGTTCATTGACTCTGGTTCCCATATTGCTGTTTGTGTTCCAGTGTTCTCTAGATGGCTCCTGACCTTGGATTGTTACTCCGTGTATCCTGACTTCTGGCATCCACTGACATTGACTTTCTACCCGTTTATCCTAACCTCTGGCACCCTCTGACCTTTGGCTTACCCACGACAACTCTCCTGCTTATGTCCATATTTGTACTGCGACTTGGAGCATTATCCAGCACAGCCCCCGTGCACAGACTCACAGGCCAGGTGAGTTCTTACCTGACCACCTTGGCCTGTGTTTAATTGTAAGGGTGAGCACATATCTGCACTACAAACTCCCAACTAAGGTAAGCCCTGACACTGACCAATTCTAGACTCTCTAGATCTCTTCACTGATCCACAGTTGTCCCCCTTTTCGGTCTCTCTGCTCTGCACATGATCTTCTCCTGTCCGCTGCTCGCACCCGTACGGCCAACTCACGCTTGCAGGATGTAACGGGTGGTGGTCCAAAGATCAAGACCCCTGTGTGCCTGAAGATGATAGGAGTCTCAACGTGGAAAAGGACTTTCAGGGTCTGGTGCAGGGTAACAACACGCCCCATGGTTTTGAGCACCAGGGTTTGTGCGGCCAAATACCAGAGCCCTGATGCAGCTTAGCGGATGCCAGGAGCTAGATGATATGCTGATATATATATATCCAGTACTAGAAACAAGGTAAGACTAGAACAGGCACCAAACAAAATAACTAGACAAGACTAGAAGAACCCAGAACCAGAGCAGGACAGAAAGCACCCAGAACATATACACAATACATGAGGGAAACATGAACAGGACATGGACAGGGCGGGACAGGACAGGACTGTAAATGAACTAGGAATACAAGACAAATAAAATGAGACAAGAGGTACAAGGCAAAATAAGAGTAGACATAACCAAGTACTGTATATGTAATAAACATTGGAGATTTAGACATACATAAATGGCCAAGATGTACGCAGACCACCACTGCACCAAAGTACTCCAATTACGTTGGGTCCTAACTGCTTAGATATGCATGACTAAATAAACAACAATAAAACACACACAGTGCTTACCTGCTAAGAAAGAAGCAGAGGAAATTAGATCACTGTTTGCAGGAACAGACTGAAACAAAAATAATTAATGGCAAAGGAATGGATGTGGCAACAAAAAAACAAATATTGAAAGGAATCCAGGAGACTGGGAATTCCATGAACAGAATAAAGGAATGAACCCAGACAACCAGACATAGAATAGAAAATCAGAAAAACTAAACAAGAATTGTAAAAAGAGTATTGGATACCAGAAGCCAATGCCAGACATCTGAATAGAACGGAACAGGACGTGACATAGGACTTCTCACGGGTGTCTCCTTTACTTTGGAATAGCCTGCCTACGACCATCAAGCTCTCCCCAGTCTTCAACCATTTAAAAAGTGCCTCAAAACCCATCTCTTTAGGAAAGCTTATGGCCTCCCAGAGTAACCTCTCCTCACATACCTGTCCCTTGCTCTCTCCTAAAGAGCTGCACTCTATTCTTTCCTGAATCTCTGCTTCACTCCATCTTGTTTGATTGCTACCTCCTGTCCTGTTGTGTTTTGCTCCCACCTCCTAAAAACTGTAAGCTTGTTTGATCAGGGCTCTCTTCAACCTATTGTTCCTATAAGTTTTTGTAATTGTCTAATTTATTGTTAAATCTCCCTCTTTGATAATATTCTAAAGCGCTACGGAATATGCTGGCGCTATATAAATACCAGTAATATTAATAATAATAATTGTGTCTGACATTTTAAAAAATTCTTTCTAAGTTCATTACCTAAGCACCTGTTTTTGGCTGTATATAGTCTGAAAGTTAGATTTGTACATTGCCTTCTTATCAATAGATTGAACCATCGAATTAAGTATTGGTACTAAAAATATTTTCCATAATCTAGTAATGTGCTGTTTTGTTGTCAATAGAACATGTTAAAGAATCTTCTGGTGTGCTCAAGTAAAGATGTCCAGAAAGAGTGCTAACATACAAATCTGTGAGGAAGGATACATTTTAAGCCTTGCAATTGCTAGAAAATAGTGTAAATGTGCTTCCAAAAAGGTGGTATAAAAGGACAGGAACATCATATATGGATCAAGATGCCTATGTCTCTTTGACACCGCCAGCACACCTGAGATTTTAATTTTTTATGAAGCCTGCTCAGTACCAGGTATCATCTATATATTTTTTACTGTTTTTTTAAGTGCATTGTAGAATGTGTCAAACCCTTATGGATTGTGAAGATTCACTGTCACTGGGCTACCGATATAGTACATTGCAAATCAGATCAGCTCGAGCTGGTTCACAAACTCTACTTGTTTTGCAAATAAGACACACTTGTTCCAAGGTGTAAGTTTAGGTGTCTGTTGTTGAAACTTTCCTGATTATTTCAAAGTTTTGATCAGAAAGGCAATTTGTAAATGTGAGGCTGGGAGGTTATACTTACTCTGTAAGATGTGAACATCTAAAACAGCATCTTGGTGTAAAACATAGTACACATGAGTTAAAGATTAGATAGGTTCAGGTAACAAGAGACCAAACTGTAGTCTTGGATAGTTTGCATAATCTGAGGGAGAAGGTAGACTGCAGCTCATTTTAATAGTAGTCTACAATTTTTGTTGCTTTTGTGGTGGCTGTATTATCTTTTACCTTTCTTACAATTTACCTTTTTCGATCACAATCATTGTTTTAGCTTTCATAGGCCATTTTGTAATATAGAAAATATTCACTTGGCTTCAGTGTGAGAATGAGGATTTTCCAGCAAAACTAGATCTAAATTTGTTTTCCTAATATCTTTTTCCATATATTTTGACAAAACATTTCTCAGAGAAAGCAATCAATTAATGTTCTACTCATGTTTCCCAATCTATTACTTACCCATCTTAATGCCCCCTAACAGTTGATGATGAATTCTGAATTCTGATGGATAGGACTTGACAGTGCAATTTGTGGAGTTCAAGATACTGGCATTATTAGTTAATGTACCCTTACTTAAATTGCCCAATGAGTGCATGCATTCCACATACTTGCATAGTCAAGAACTCTTGATGTCAGAAAAAAAGATTTAACACATATGCAGAAAAAATACCTTATGCCAATAACTGTTCAGTATGCAATACATTATTTACATGTTGTCAGTATTGCACAGGTGACTTATAAATGTCACATGATATGATCCATGGAACACTCACTCCAGGGGCACCTCTATGTAAAATATAAGGCTCATACTAGCATCTCTCATCATAATCTGGCAGTCATTATAAATTGGTTACAAAAGAAAACAAATTTGGATAGCATGGATTGCTCTTCTACCGATTCGTGTCATGTGTTTCAATGCTGCCAGTTAACTGGGAAATTCAAATGATTAGTCTCATCAGACTCTTCTCAGTTCCTGCACTTCTAAAATTGTGTATATGCATTGTGACATAGTTTGGGTGAAGAATCTCTGTACAAAAAATATCTGTGCGATTACTAGAAATAAAAGCTCCTCTCTTCACCCACCATAAAGTACACAAGTTTGTATTAGAACCATGATTGATGAAGTTTAGCAGTCAGGGAGGTGAGAGGCAGAGAGAGCACAATGTCGATAAAGACAAAACATGGATCATTAATGAGGTAACAATTGCTGGAATCCTCTGTATAGGGTAAATTTTGTGTGTTATTATAATTGAATGGAATATGAGGATTATTCCCGCATTCAGAAATTCTGTTTACATTCTTTAAAGATTTTTATGAGTCTGCATTATTCCAGTTATGCTAGTGAATTGCTAATAACAATATATAGCCTGAAAGGAGACCATCAAGTTCAATCTTTCTCACATCTGTTTTTGCTGTTCCAAAAGAAAAAAAAAACATTTTGAAGTGCTTTCCAATTTTGCAGAAAACTAGGAAAAAAAACCTTCTTGACTCCAGAATGCAAGCAGATCTCTCCTTGGATCAAGAAGCTGTTACGCTACATATTCATCCAGCTGCGGTTTTAACATCTGTATAGACTGTGATAAAATCACCTCTTCAGGCAGAGAATTTCACATCCTTATTTTTCTTGCTGTAAAGAATCCATTAATTTGCATTAGACTAAATCCTCTTTCTTCCAGTCTAAATGTGTCACATCATGTCTTATGTATAGTCCTGTTTATAATTGATTACCAGACAATCATTTGCATTGGCCCCAAATATAAATCTATGTCCCCTCTGAGGCACCATTTTAGTAAACTAAAAATATTTTAAATTGTTAACCTTTCTTCATAACTAAAATGTTCCATTCTTTTTATTAATTTTGTAGCCAACCTCTGCACTTTTTCGAGTGCCATATTATCCTTCTTTAGCACAAGTGCCCAGAATTGCACAGCATATTCAAGGTGTGGTTTTACCATTGATTTGTAAAGAGACAAAGGTATGGTTTCATCCTGAGAATTATTGGCCTTAGCAACTGCTGGTTGACATTGCACATTGTTACCTAGCTTGTTGTCTATAACAACTCCTTTTCATATGTTTTTATCCATAATTCACTACGATTTAGGGTGTAGGTTGCTTGTTCATTCTTTACCCCAAAGTGCATACCTTTGTATTTATCTACATTGAATTTAATTTTGCCATTTGAGTGCTCAGTCACCCAATCTATCTAAATCCCACTGTAGCAAAGTATTTTATTACATTCAGAGTTTTGTACCATCTGCAAATACTGAAACATGACTTTCAATGCCAATTTCAAGATCATATATAAATATGTTAAATATCAGCGGTCCCAGAACAGTACCCTGAGAGACACCACTTTCCACTTTTGTCCAGCTTAAAATTTCACCATTAATGAGAACTCTCTCTACTCTATCTTTTCTATGTTCTACCCAAGAACAAGAATTTTAATTTAGACCAATTTCTTTATGTTTGAACCCTCACCTGCAGTGTGTCACCATATTGAATGCCTTGGCAAAGTCCATATAGATCACATCCCCTGCAACACATCTACACCTTTGTAGAATGCAATTAAATTATTTTGACATGATCTATATTTAAAAAAAAATGTTGATTTTTGCTAATAAAGTACTTCCCAATGAATTCCTGAAACCTATCACTTATTAACCTTCAAATACTTTCCCAGTCACAGAAGTTAAGCCCTCATGTCTATAATTTTCATGCAAAGATTTTGAATATAATAATGATGCCTACCTTTCTCCAATCCTCAGTTACTATTGCTAAAAGATTAAAAACATTTTAACAAAGTTTGTTTATTTCCATACTAAGATCCGTAAGTACTCATGGGTGAATACTATCAGGCCCTGGGGCTTTGTTTATATTAATTTTCTGTAGTTGCTGTAGCACCTTGCCTTGAGTCATCCAATCATAATTTGTCTGCAAATGTTTTTGCAGCAATCATTTGCCTAACTCTTATAATAAGTGCATTATGTAGCTGTTTGTTTTATTTATGGTCACACTTGGTGTATATGACAAAAATTGTATTTCTGCGTATTCAATATTATTAAGCAAAGGGAGTCAATATAATTTTTTTTAAATATCCTTAATATGTATGTAAAGGAAGAGCAAACAAGTAAATATATATAATTGTTACTTTATATGATTTTCATTTTTTTTTGTCAATCTTTCTTTTATTGAGGCATATGGTTATAGTGGTACAGAATAAAGAGAGGGAGACTTGCAGGGGTTATACAGGCTAATATCATCATAAAAAGTTACAGAATCTCCTAGAATTATCAGCCTCATTTTATATTTTTTAAACAAGCTTATAACATTGAGTTATTCAAACAGGTGGGTTATAATGTATGTCTCGGTTATCCAGCTTAATTAATGTAACGTTGATACATCAATATACATTTTGTGTAAAAACATAGAGATATCAGGCTTTATAACAGTAATAGATTGGTTTAAACACGCTAAGCTCGGCAGATTTATAATTGGTCTAGTAGACTATTAGAAATGCATTTGCACATTTTTCTGTGTTTTTTTCCAGCTTAACTAAACATTTATAATATCTAAGTCAAAGTAGTGGAGGTAGTGAACAATAAAAAACAATCGGGTTCTGGAGCTTAACAATGCTAAATTGGTCGTCGTAATACAGCTAGCCCTTTATATAAGGTTACATACCACCTGGAACATTTCAGTAGTTTCTAATAGAGCTGCTATATGTTCACAAGTTAGGTTTGTAATGCGGTTTGTGTTGCCGTATATTGTGGCATGGTTTGTAAGCAGGGTTATGTGAAGCATAAACTATTGTCTACCAACATACCGGGCCAAACAATGCCATGAGGCCGGAGACACCAAAGAAAAATATATACTGTCGTTAGCTAGCTTTAGTCGTATTAGGTATGTTCTAGGTGTGCTATTGAACTGATCCCTATGAAACAGGCATACGGTGACTTGCTTGATGAAGGTGCTTAGTAGTGTGACATGCTAGATTTAGATCAACTGCGAAAACAACTTAAACAGCGACCACGAGGTTCCATGAGAGTGCTTGTCCGCCTGAAAGTTGTGGGCTAGGTTGTGGTCCGAAAAATTCAAGAAGTGACATAATATACTGGTAGTGTTACACTAAATACGGGCTATACATTGCGGAATTTAAAAAGAGTGGGGTGCCTGTACATCAAGACTATCTAGGCCCTAGTACACAGTGGGCTACCGTATGCAATAGTTAAGCAAACATAAAGGTAAAATTAATTAAATACGGTCTAAGCAGAGAAAAACATCAAGTAAAGTAAGGCATACGTTGCACAGTTATAAGTTTCAGTAGCCTGTAGCTGTCAGAGTCCCGTGATGTGCTGTACCGTGGTTTACCAGGGGTGCACTCCAGCCAAACCCAGATCCGCGGTATTTTCATCCGACGCCATGAATGTGCTTCAGGAGATAGTCTGTGAGGTGTCTCAGCGTGGTGTCTCCGTTCTTCCTCTGGCTGTTCTGCGCCCGGTGTCGGTCTGCTTGATGGGCTCCCTTGCCTGTAATGTGTGTGCGGGTCCGTGATGTGCGGACGCTTGCTGCACTTGCCCGGTGGTGTTGTACTTCGTTGCAGACGGTGCGTGTCCATTTACATGGGGAAGTCTGCAGCTGGCCCAGAAGTTTCGGTGCCACCAGGAGGCCGTCAGGCTGGTTCTGTTCACGGTTCTCTCCCTGGCGTGCGCGGCAGCGAGTGTCCGTGTCCAAGGGGCTTGATGGCGATTTCCGCCTCATGAAGTGTCGGCGTTGCCCGCTGAGAGCCCCTCTGGAGGCCCGAGGAGGGTTCCAGTTCATATTTCGCCTGGTCACCGGGCGGATCCAAGCCGCTGCTTCTCTCCTCGCCCACCTGAATGCCTGCCCCTGGGTGTGGTGCTTTGTGCAGAGGTGATCAAGGAGGCTGCCGCAGAACTCTGCTATATTCCCGGGGGGCTTGTGTAGTGGGCGCTTCGTCCCATGCTGCTTTGTCGCCGCCATTTTGTTTGGGCCTCGTGGGTCCCGTTTGTTTGTCGCTTGGTTTCGGCGTTTTACAGGGGTTGTCATCCCCCTAGTGGACCGGGATAACCCCCGCCGGTCCGAAGGGGGGGGTAGCAGGGCTTTGATCTTCTCACGCTTGTGAGCGGGCTTCGAGTCGGGGGATCGGCCGCCTCCTCCATGCTCTAGGCCCCGCTCAGGATTAGGCCGCGTGGCCGGTTCAGGCTTTCCCGTGGCGGTTTGGTACCGGAGTGGTACCATTCTGCTCCGCATGGGGACCCGGTTCGATAGCTGGGTACCTTCTGCTGTGGGCTTCATTAAATCAGACAGATTAGGTATTTGTATGCCCTCTGGTGCAGGAGCCCTCAGAGGACACGTCCGGCCATCTTGGCTGTCAGGCCCCGCCCCCTGATTTTCATTTTTATATAATTTTTCTATTATATTTGTAAATTGCAATCTGTGCACAAAACTACTGTTTTAACCAACATTTGAAATTTTAAATAAATGTGCCTCTAATCATTTTGTAAATAAATACTAATTGGTAGTAAAGTAGAGTTAGGAGTTCCAGTGAACAGAGCCACAACTTACACCAGTCTTATTAGCAACCAGGTGTACAAATAACTGCACATTTTTAATCTCACTCTTTGGGTTACACACTACACATGAGCAAAAAAGGAAAAATACTATTTCATGGACTTAATAAAAAATAAATCATAACTTTCTTCTTTTTGCCATGTTAGACTCTCACAAGTGTGATTAATTGGGAATTCATTTGAAAAGAGTTTCTGTAAATTTTGCTAAACATGCTTTATACTTTTCATCCACTATTTGTTTTTATTTGAATACCTACGTAGTCAATTCCTTGTCTCTTCCAATTCCACACATATCTTCCTTTAAGCTCCGCTAAACTTTCTCAAGTGACATTAAAAGTTTATGTCTGTGTTTTATTTACGTTTAATTTATATCCAGAGTATTTACCAAATTCAGAAATGAATTTCATTTCATTTGGAATAGACTCTACCGGATTGGTCAGCGTGAGCAAAATGTCATCAGCATTTCAGGTAATTTTTTTTGCAATGTTCTGAAAAACTACTTGAACCTCTAATTAATAAAACATTTCTAATTGCAGCAGCCAGATTAATTAGGAAGTCAAAGTTACTTCGAAGTAAATTATTATTTTTTTTAAGCAAATTAAAAGTAAGACTGACATAGAGATTTGTTTTTAAATTTGGCTCCTTGGCTAAATTTTAAATTTACTTTCAATTCACTTTGAACACCTACATATGGTTAGCCTCAATTTTGCAATGCAGGCTTAGCTTTGCTACACAGACTAAAAACCTAGCCTTGGAGATTGCTACAATCTATCTGCAAATAGTATATGGTTTTACATAAGCGCACTGATTCCGTGTTCTTTTTTACTAATAAATATCCTTAATCGCTTGCCTATACCTATTTATAAATGAGAATATATTTTTAAATTTAAAACATATTGCTTAGGGATGTTCAGATTTTAGTCTATGATTTTTTTTTATTTGTATAAATTGTACCTTCTATCCATTGTTCATCAGCTACAGTTTTAATCAAAATTATGTGCATCAAAAGGTAGGTGTATCAAAAATTGTAAATGTTATCCAAAACACAAAAAGGTGTGTATTCTCCATTAATTTTAATTCAATTTTAAACCTATTAATACTTATGCTTCATTTAAATCAATCTTTTATTCTTCTTGAAAATACACCCTAGTAAATTGCACCTCAAGCCAGTTCAGGTCCCAGGAGAATTTAAAAGAGGGAGAGAGGGAAAGATTTATCTAGTAACAAGTAACACCTCAGGAAAAAGAAACAGGCTTTTTAATTGCTTTGTGCTCTTCATAATTGAAGACAGGCACCTTCTTGAGGCATTCACTGCCAAGAGGAGTGTGACTCCACTTGGCCCTGCTTAATTAATCCTGTGATACAAACCTTCTGGCTTCAATTTTCACATTTCTGTCTCTTTTTAGAGGTGATAATAAAACTAAAAATTTATGTTGGTTACTGTATGTCTCTAGCTGTGCCAGTAGAACACAAATAAAGCCATATGGAAGAAGGCTCTTCGCATTCTTTTTTGTTAACTATGAGTCACAGAACATTCTTTGTGTTAATAAAGAGGGATTGCAGGTGACAGAAGATGATCAGCAAAAACAATAATCAAATTTGGCTCCAAAAGTGCATGTTTTTTTACATGCAGAATAGGCATCAAAATAGAAACAAAAGTGAGGTTGCGTTTAATTATCATTATCATAAACATCAAAGTTGAAACAGAGGTAGACAAGTTGGAAAAGAAAGAAAGAAAGAAAGAAAGACAGAGAGACTCCTTGATTTATAGATAGGCAGATTTGATTCCTCTGCTGCAACTGTCATTAAAGACCTCAGTGAATATTATTCTACCAATCTACTTCTCTACTCCTACCCTTACCGTTTGTGTCACTTTACCCCACTCACTCTAGCATGTAAACTCATTGAGCAGGACCCTCAACCCCTCTGTTTCTGTGCATCCATCTTGTCTGTTTACAATTACATATTTGTTAGTCCACCCATTTTACAGCGCTGCAGAATTTGTTGGCGCTATATAAATGATACATAGATAGATCTTGCTGAGAATCTCAATAGGAACATGCTGCAGAACCTTAAAGTAGCTTATTACCATAACCCCGTAAACTAACTCAATCTTAACCACAACCAACATCACCAAAGGTGACAACTGACAAAACAGGTGACATTTTTCAAGATTCTACCAATATGTCTATGGGCAAAAGAATGCATCAGTTCTCCCTGTGACATATTTGATTGAGATGGTGGACGTACAGCTGCTGTGAGCTTTGCAAATTGCTTCAGTTACAGTTAAGACATGATGTGCAAGGAAGAAGCGAGAGGGTACATTTTCACCTTCTTTCACAATATGAAAAAAAGCTTATGTTGCTATAGTGCTGGGAGTGTAAACCACCAAGTTATAATATAAGGGAATAAAGAATAGGGATGTGCATGGGCAAAAAAAATGGTTTGGTTCGGAAATTCGGGTAAGTAAAACAATGTGTATGTTTCAGCAATTTGGACCAATGGCATTAAGTTCGGTTTGGCACTTCCGAACTTCGACAATTCGGGACTTTGGCAATTTGGAACTTTGGCACTTCAAAACTTCGGCACTTCGGAATTACGTAAACATTCAAATGTCCAAATTGCATGAAACTAATTGCATATGTCTAGTAAGTGGTTGTGGTGGAAGTCCTGGCACTGGGAGCCCTGTAGATGTGGAAGTGGTTGTGCTAGCAGTCCGGGCACTGGGAGCCCTACAGATGTGTAAGTGGTTGTGGTGGCAGTCTGGGCACTGGAAGCCCCCTGCCCATTACTCTAATCTATAGGGCTCCCAGTGCCAGGAATTAACTTATTCATCAAGATTCCTGTCATCATTGATGTAATTTTCCCTCCCTCTCTCTTCTTTTGCCACTTTTCAGAAATACGAAGCACTTCGGCACTTCGGAACTTTGCCACTTCTGAACTTCAGCAATTCATAGCTTCTGAAATTCGTTTGGGTTCGGCACTTCCGAACTACTGGACTTCGTCACTTCAGACCTTCGTCACTTCGGACATTTGTAAGCATCCAAATGTCCTAATTGCACGAAATTCGTCCGAATGTACATTCGGAATGAAACAAATTGCATATGTCTAATAAAGAAGGGATAACATTAAATACACGTAGAATAAAGTCTGGCTGTCATTTAATTCTGGGCCCCTAAAACATGGATTGAAACATGTGTTTGGCTGTTTTTTATAGTGGTATGTTTACCATAGTATTTGTCAGCCCTCTGTTAATAATTAGATCCTTCATACATCAGGATATCTTGGCTGTGTTAGAGTCAACTGTGACAGCAGTATCCCTAATCTTAAACTACATTAAGTCAGCAAGGCACCCTTATATTTGTAAAGTAACATTGTAGTCTCTATAACCATTTAACACTGCTCAAACCCATTTTTGAACAGTTTAGTACTATGTAAGGTTTCTTGGTTATTCACAGCCCGGCCCACTATTGGAGGTGTGGCTAAGACAAAGATTACATATTTCCTTGTAGTCATACCCATACATACCGGCAATGGACACTCTGATAGTCTGAAAGCAGTCAGCTCACACTCTCAGCCAATCACAGCTGCCCATTGCTACTAAGGTAAATAGTCACTTGTTAACCAAAGTAGCGCTGGGGATAAGCTGCTGGAACTCTAAATTAGCATTAAAACATAAAAACTTTGAAACCTGTTTAATGCTAACATAAAAACCAGTTCAATGAGATGAAGCCGATACAGTGTCTATAGCGTGCCTTTTAAGGTGTTCCATGAAAAATCATGGACATGTTCGATACTGAATGAATCCTTAATTGTTACTGAGAAAACCCTGTCAGTTGTTCCAGAGCAAGCATGTCAAACAAGGTTTAAGTTTAAGTGGGCCACAAAATAACTGAAACTTTAGTTGTCATAGAATCGCAGGTTTATGTAGAAAAGTACAGTATAAAAAAAGTTGCCTAACTGATACTGGATGTCAGTGAAATAAAAGAGAATTAAGGTTAAAAAGGTTTAAGCTTTTCTGGTGCTCCAATCACCAAATGTGAGTCACTTATTCACATATAAATTAATACAATATAAAAACAAATGTGAAAGGTGAGAGCACTCAATATTTATAATCCCGTTTTTATATCTAAATATTTTTTGGTATTTTTTTATATACATTTTTTTATATTTTTTTTACTCATTTATAACTACTAATTTTTAATATATAAGATTTATGGTAGTAGAGCTGGTAAACATTTTTTAAAGGATTATTTTTGGGTTGATCTCAATTTTTATCTTTATTTTTATATGTATGTACTTTTAAATCTACCTAAGGATGTCAATCATAGTAAGATTGTTAAATAAGAATGCTAATTGTCTCTTCTAATTTTCTCTTCCAACATAATAGTTTAAATTTACTTTTTAAGTATGTTTCCTCTGATATATATGTCTCTCTATGATGGTAATTCAAACAGACTGTTACATTTAACCCTTCAGTTTAAATGTAAAAAACATGCTTGTTGCCCTTTCTTGAACTCCTGAGAGTCCATTTTTAAACTGGGCATTCCGGATGACAGATAGCTCCGCCCCTGTATACACGTCATGACGTTGGTACGGAGAGAGCGTCATGACGTCATATTCAATGGACGCTACGTCTGATGCGAACGGAAACCGGAACAAGGAAGTGGAATACACCGAAAAGGCGCTAAAGGACGGCATTTAAACGGACGAGAAGGATGAGGAAAAATGGATCTTGAAAAAGGCTAACTGCCGAAACACGTCGAGTTTTATCTATTTATGTCCAGAGGACTTTCTTTATAAAAGCGTGTACTTTTATTTCAGATTTTCAAGAATGCTGTTTTTTATGTGATAATAAGGGTAAATTTGTATTGAGTGCTCTCACCTTTCACATTTGTTGTTATATTGATACTGGATGTCCTCACATTCGTAGGGCTTCAAAGTAAACAAAAGAACACATTTATTCTACGGAGACGTGCATTTGCATATCACCAATGTTTCAGTCCAACTACCTCGACATATTGAGAAAAATTTGGTAATGAGATTGAAATGGTGAATGTATGCTGTTGCACAGCTGTAAAAAACAAAGGATGATCTCAGCCAATCCAATGCTTTTCCATAGGAAAAAAAAGCTGTGCAGCCAATCAGCATCTCCATGGGGAGCGTTGAGTGCCTCCATTCAGACCCAATCTAATACACTGAACCCTCCCCCATTTTAATACACTGCCCACAAGTCAAATACACTGCCCCTCCCCATTCTAAAACACTACCCACTAAGCCAATACATTGCCCCTAAATCCAATACACTGCCCCCTCCCTCCACTCTAATATACTGCCACCTCCATCCATTCTAATACATTGCCCCTCCCCCAGCACTCTAATTTAATATACTGACCTCCCTCCCCCTATTTAATACACTGCCGCCCTCCCACCACACTAATACACTGCCCCTCCCTTCTCAAAATTAATATATTGCCTTCCCCTTAATTTAACACACTGTCCCCTCTCCCACCACTCTAATACACTACCTCGCCTTTCCACCACTCTAATACACTGCCCCATACCTCCCCAAATTTAATACACTGCTCTCTGACTCCCCAATTTAATACAGTGGCCCCCTCCCTCCCTCAAATTAATACACTTCCCACCCTCCTCAGTTTAGCACACTCCTCAGGAAGGTCCCCCAAGTCCCTCCTCCCCAACCTTAAGATGAGCCACCCGTCCTCCTGTTCCAGCCCTTCTCTTCTCTGCTCCTCTGGCACTGAGAGCAGGAGGGAAGGGGGAGTGGACGGACAATGGGAGGGAATATTAGGATCAGATGAGAAATATCTTTCCTGTCTTGTGGCTGGTCGCAGCCACAAAACAAAGTGGCCCAGGGCAGGTGGGCCACAAATATATTCCATGGGCCGCAAGTTTGACATGCTTGTTCCAGAGGGTATACACAATCTGTAATCACAAAAATCCAGACATACTGGTGTAAGTATATAGCCAAAGAGCAAAACCCTCTAAATCTGCCACAATTTAGTAACAGATTTATTTGATATGCAGTTGTTACATAACACCTATCACATTGTTTTCATTTTATTTCCCAGTTTCTACAAAGGATATCTCTTTTGCTATTCAAACAAAATGAAAATTGATTATCACTCTATTTGTCACTTCGACCTTTCTTCTTACCGCTTTCGATGAATTGCAGTAGGGATAAGTCCTAAAAAGAAGAGTACATCTCTCAGAGGGGTGTTTGTCTACAAAACTAAAAATGTATTATTAAGGAATATTTAAATAACTGTTAGCTCAAATTAAGAGATTTGTTTTGAGTTTATATTATATTGTGAATTTGATGTGTTTTTAGTATTACAGAAAATGTGTGTTCTACTGTTAGAAATGTTAAATCAATAAGTTTGAGCTCTTTTCAATACACCACCAGAGACCAGCAAGATAAGTATCCCAATCTATTTCAAAATAAATCTTTATCTGTTTCTGTTCTTAAATAATTTTAATAATATGTCGTTGTTTTTAAGATTATTATTGCTATATGTTTTATATTGTTATATGTTTTGCATTTATTCTTTTTGGGTATGAAAAATCCATATAATCCACAAATACTCAGAAAAAAATAATTAGCCATGTATATTTATAACGTTAGCTATTATCTAAAAAATTATGTTAATTGCAAACCCGTGATAGCATTAAAAAATGTACAAAAAAATTCTTGTGGGTTATTCCTCTTTAAAAAAGTTTGAAGCAAAGCTACGTTAATACCAATGAACACCTGATTGTGCTGCTCCATTATTATTTTGTTACAGTGAATTCGTGTGGACGTCAGATCGTTCCCACATTCCTTAGTACAAAAGTATAATTCAATAAGTCTGTATGCATTTAACTCATTTTAATGGCAAATTGCATGAGTCTTTTCAACAATAGAATTGATTGTCCTCAATCAGTCAGTCCTGATTACCTTTAAAACTTGCAAGGCATTCATGCAACTAAAATTTAAATATAATATGTATTTGAAATGTATCAACATGAACTTTATTCACTGGATTTTTATATCTAGACGTATCAATAGGCACATAGATTCCAAAGAAAGAAGTCATAACAAAATTATTTGCATACATAATTGAGTTAAATGAACACTCTAGTGGGTGTAGTGGGTGCAGGGTGTAATGGAGATTGTAGTTGGTGCAGGGGGTATTAGAGGCTATAGTGGTTTGCCGGGTTGATAGGCTCTGTACTTGGTACAGGAGGATAGTGTATGTAATGGGTGCAGGGAGTAATAGGGACTATAGTGAGTGAAGGGGGATATAGGGGTTATAGTGGCTGCAGGGGGTAATAGGAGTTTTAGTGTATGCAGGGGGAGAAGGGCTGTAGTGGATGCAGGGGATGGATAGGGGCTCTAGTGGGTGCAGGGGAGGAATAGAGGCTGTAGCGGGTGAAGGAGAGAGAAATTAGTTGTAGTGGGTGCAGGGAAGGGTTGGGACTGTAGTTTGTGCAATGGGAGAAAGCCTGTAGTGGTTGCAAGAGGTAGAGGCTTTAGTGGGTGCAGGGAGTATAATGGGATGTAGTGGATGCAGTGAGCATAGGACTTTAGTAGGTCCCGATGGGATAGTGGCTATAGAGTGTACTAGGGCTGTAGTGGATGCAGAAGGGTCTATATATCTTATCATGTTTATCAACTCCCATCTCCTAGAGTCTTAACTTTGGCCATTGAGCATACTCAACAAGTATCTCCTCACTGGCCATGAAAATTGGACGGGACCCTCTTTAGTGACACCTATGACAGTAAGCCATTCATGCAGAGAAAAGAGCAACACATATGATTATGACTGTGTTGTCAGGCAAACATGGATACAATATTGCCTGGCAAAATGGCTAGACAACATTTAGACATTTATAGAAATGGCAATTCTGAGTTGCAAAAAATGTATTATAATATACCTGGATTTAAAAAAAATATATATGATTAGTGATTGATATTAATATTTTCTTGATTCATTAAAATAGGGAGCAGGAGTCAAATTAAGTTGAAAAAAATAGATTTTTCAAAAATTGAAAGGAAAAAGTCAGTGTGCAAATAACAACCCACATTTTAGAATACTTTTTTTTTTACTACAAATAGTTAAAAAAGACCTGCCACCGCCAGTGTAGACAAGATTAACTTGTGCAGTAAACTGTGACCATACACTGTGTATATTACTGTGTATATTACTGAGGGTAGAAGCTTTATATTTCCAAAGCACACTTCAAATTAAATTAACTGCCTCTAGTAATAAAATAAAGATAATTTAATAAAACAATTCTAAATCAGTATATCTCGAGGAATCTTTTTCTTTTTTTCTTTTTCAATTCATGGGACAATGAAGGGTCTGACTGTTCCTGTCCAATCTGTCTCTGTCAACTACAGGCACTATCTTCACCAACCCCCGGCTCTGTCGAACGGTGGCGGTAGTATTAGTTGAATAGGTAGAACTGGTAGTAGGTAGTGACAAATACTTAGGATCAGATAAAGCACCTAGCGGTAGACTTGCTGACTGCCGTAGTACTTTTTGGATCTGCTTCTTTATTCAGTAATAGAGACTTGCAGTATTTTGGCAGATATATTTTTTATAATGGAAGTAGTAAGACGACCCTTCACTCACACTGTGGCGAACCACCTGGTACCCTGACTGGATACCTCCGCCAAGCACAGTCCCTAGCTGTCGCTGGGACACTATCAGCACTTCAGCCCCTAGCCGCCGCAGCTTGGCCAGAGTCTCGCTGTCACTTCCCACCCTGAAACAGGGTCCTGGATCCAGCTTCTAGTGATTAAAAGCTCTCCTGCAGAGAGTATAGCTGTATAGCTGGTACACCCAAACACTAGTTGAGACTGAGTGAAGGGTGAAAAGGAACTGTTTTATTATGGCAAGTTGCCTGCTTTTGTACACAGCCCCCAGCATGAGGGGTCTCCATTCAATGCAAGACACACCCCTCCCATTAATGTCTGTGCCTGGGAGCTAATTGCTTTAAAGACCAGTAAGCTAATTATCTCCCAGGAACAGAGAGGCAAACATAAAAATATAAAACATAAAAATACTCAGAAAACATCATAAGCACACTTGACTAGTGATGTCCCGAACGGTTCGCTGGCGAATAGTTCCTGGCGAACATAGCGTGTTCGCGTTCGCCACGGACGGCGAACATATGCGATGTTCGGTCCGCCCCCTATTTTTTGTGGTCTTTCAGCCAAATTTACTAATTCTAAGTAAAAATTACTTAGTATTAGTAAATTGTGCCCCTACTCGCAATACCGCGAGTAGGGGCATGTCTATTAAACAGTGAGCAGCATGTGGCTGCTCACTGTTAAAAAAAAAAAAGGGTCCCCCCTCCCTGATCCTCCCTGAGCGGGTGGTGGCCCTAAAGTAAAAAAGGGGGGAGGACCTATTGTCCTCCCGCCTGGCAACCACCCTGAGCGGTGCGTGGGGGCCCTTAAAATAACAATAAGGGGGGGACAGTAGGTCCCCCCCTGGCCCCCACCCCTGAGCGGTGGGTGGGGGCCCTAAAAATAACAATAAGGAGGGGACCTACTGTCCCCCCCCAGCCCCCACCCCTGAGCGGTGGGTGGGGGCCCTAAAAAAAACATTAAGGGGGGACCCACTGTCCCCCCTGGCCCCCACCCCTGAGCAGTGGGTGGGGGCCCTAAAAGTAACAATAAGGGGGACCTACTGTCCCGCCCCAGCCCCCACCCCTGAGCTGTGGGTGGGGGCCCTAAATACTAATAAGGGGGGACCTAATGTCCTCCCCCTGACCCCCACCCCTGAGCGGCGGGTGGGGGCCCTAAATACAAATGGGGGGACCCTAGTCACCCCCTCCCCCCCAAAAAAAATTATCCCCCTACCTACCTCCTTCACCCTAAAAATAATGTAACCAAAAACCTGTAAAAAAAAAATAGATAACAATAACTTACCATTCGATGTTTTCTTTCTTCTAAAATCTTCTTTTTTCAGCCCCAAAAAAGGCCAAATAAAAAACCATAATAACCGACGCAATAAAAAAAAATAATAAAAAAAAAACGAGCGCAAAAAAAAAAATCCATCTTCACCCATGGAGGGCTCCGCGCAGACTGAGCTCTGCATTGCGGGGGAAGGCTTATAAAGCCTTGCCACGCCCTGCAATTAGGCTAAGAACACTCTGATTGGCTGGTTTAAGCCAATTAGAGTGCTCTTTGTCATTTTACACAGCGTGGGAAGATTCCAAAGAACTTTCCCACGCTGTGTAAAATGACACAGAGCACTGTGACTGGATGGCTTGAAATCCATCCAATCACAGTGCTCTGTGTCATTTTACACAGAGTGGGAAAGTTCATTGGAATTTTCCCACGCTGTGTAAAATGACACAGAGCACTGTGATTGGATGGATTTGAAGCCCACCAATCAGAGTGCGCTTTGTCATTTTACACAGCGTGGGAATATTCCAAAGAACTTTCCCACGCTGTGTAAAATGACACAGAGCACTGTGAATGGATGGCTTGAAATCCATCCAATCACAGTGCTCTGTGTCATTTTACACAGCGTGGGAAAGTTATTTGGAATTTTCCCATGCTGTGTAAAATGACAAACAGCACTGTGATTGGATGGATTTCAAGCCATCCAATCACAGTGCTCTGTGTCATTTTACACAGCATGGGAAAGTTCTTTGGAATTTTCCCACGCTGTGTAAAATGACAAAGAGCACTCTGATTGGCTTAAACCAGCCATTCAGAGTGTTCTTAGCCTAATTGCAGGGTGTGGCAAGGCTTTATAAGCCTTCCCCCGCCCTGCAGAGCTCAGTCTGCGCGGAGCCCTCCATGGGTGAAGATGAATTTTTTTTTTTTGCTCGTTTTTTTTTATTATTTTTTTTTACAGGTTTTTAGTTAAAGGTCCCCCCCTCATTATTTTTAGGGTGAGGGGCGTAGGTAGGGGGATTATTTTTTTTTGGGGGGGGGAGGTGGTGACTAGGGTCCCCCCCATTTGTATTTAGGGCCCCCGCCCGCCGCTCAGGGGAGGGGGCCAGGGGGGGACAGTAGGTCCCCCCTTATTGTTATTTTAGGGCCCCCACCCACTGCTCAGGGGTGGGGGCCGGGGGGGGCAGTAGGTCCCCCCTTATTGTTATTTTAGGGCCCCCACCCACCACTCAGGGGTGTGGGCTGGGGGCGACAGTAGGTCCCCCCTTATTCTTTTTTTTAGGGCCCCCACCCGCCGGAGAGGGGGAGGACAGTAGGTCCCCCCTCATTATCTTTATGGCCCCCACCCGCCGCCCAGGGGTGGGGGCCGGGGGGGAGAACAGTAGGTCACCCCCTCATTATCATTATGGCCCCCACCCGCCGCCCAGGGGTGGGGGCCGGGGGGGAGAACAGTAGGTCCCCCCCTCATTATCATTATGGCCCCCACCCGCCGCCCAGGGGTGGGGGCCTGGGGGGGGAGAACAGTAGGTCCCCCCCCTCATTATCATTATGGCCCCCACCCGCCGCCCAGGGGTGGGGGCCGGAGAGGGGGAGGACAGTAGGTCCCCCCTTCATTATCTTTATGGCCCCCACCCGCCGCCCAGGGGTGGGGGCTGGGGGGAGAACAGTAGGTCCCCCCCTCATTATCATTATGGCTCCCACCTGCCGCCCAGGGGTGGGGGCCGGAGAGGGGAAGGACAGTAGGTCCCCTCCTCATTATCTTTATGGCCCCCACCCGCCGCCCAGGGGTGGGGGCTGGGGGGGGAGGACAGTAGGTCCCCCCCCTTTCATTATCATTATGGCCCCCACCCGCCGCCCAGGGGTGGGGGCCGGAGAAGGGGAGGACAGTAGGTCCCCTCCTCATTATCTGTATGGCCCCCACCCGCCGCACAGGGGTGGGGGCCGGAGAGGGGGAGGACAGTAGGTCCCCCCTCATTATCTTTATGGCCCCCACCCGCCGCCCAGGGGTGGGGGCCGGTGGGGGAAGGAGAGTAGGTCTCCCCCCCTTCAATCACTATTGTGGCCAGAAAGAGTCCCTGTGGGTTTTAAAATTTGCCTGCCTATTGAAGTCTATGGCAGTTCACCCGGTTCGCGAACATTTGCGGAAGTTCGCGTTCGCGGTTCGCAAACCGAAAATGTTATGTTCGCGACATCACTACACTTGACTGCTACCTACCCACTTCACACTCTCCTCTTCTAATTTCTCTGGCTCATGATACTCAATGTCGAGTAGCTCCTGGGGCAAAGTGGTATGTTTGCATTGGTGGGGAAACAGAATTCTCATCATTAGATTGATCACTGACACCACAAGAACCGGACGTTAGGGACTCTACTTTGGTACTATGTGCTAAGTCCTTACTAAAGTATGGTTCTGATGAACCTTACAAAATAGAATCTGATCCACACTACCTTAGTTGCTTCATGGGGGACTACTGCTTTTGGTGAATTGGGAAATAGTACCCCTTTCAATTTCATATTTGGATTAGTATGACATTGATGACTGTGGATTTGTTTTTGTTTTATTACTATAAATTTGGAATCTCATTGATGGTGTATTGTGTAAACTAATACAACTTTATTCAGCAAAATTAGATGTTTGTGCTGGAAAATAGGTTTGTGCTCAGTGTATTTACTACTGTAACGTTCAGGGCTGGACTGTGGATACAAAGCAGCCCTGGAAAAAAAATATATGCCAGCCTCATAAGTCAATGCGCCATATATTGCTGCATGTAATATGTAAGGCTATGTCTTGCCACCCCAGATGATTGAGTAAATATATATATTGCTTTTTCTAATATAAAATATTGGTCCTTTCATAGTAAAACGTTTAATTATACAGTAAGCATACTCACATGCAGACACAGACAATGTCACTGACACACACACATTCATTGATACACAGCCTCATAGACAAACAATCTCACTGATATACATAAGCTCATTGACATAAAAACACAAGCTCACTCAGTAGCAGACACACACACACATGCAAGCAAGCAAGCTCACTAGCAGGCGCGCGCACACACACACACACACACTTAATGTAGTGGTTCTGGTGTCTATAGCCTGTTCCTGCAGGCTTTTCAATGTAAACACTGACTTTTCAGAGAAAAGGCAGTGTTTACATTGCTTCCAAGTGACACCTCTAGTGACAGCCACTCAGACGGTCACAAGAGGTGCTTCCTGTGTCAGTGCTGCACAGTGTGCAGCACCTACATTCAGGTCCTCCACGCTTTGGAGACGCTGAAGGTTCCCATAGAGATGCAGTGTGTGTGTTTGTGTAAGAAGGACTGTGTGAGCAGGGTATGTGTGTGAAAGTTGCAGTGTGTACGTGAGGACGGCAGTGTGTGTTAGGGGGGCAGTGTGTGTGTGTGCGTTGCAGTGTGAGTGGGGGGCAATGTGTGTATGGGGGGAAGTTTGTGTGTATGGGGGGAAGTTTGTGTGTATGAGGCAGTGTATGTGTGTGGGGGTCAATGTGTGTAGGGTGTGTGTGTGTGTGTATTGGGGGCAGTGTATGTGGGCAATGTGTGTGTATGGGGGAAGTGTATGTGTGTGTATGTGGGCAGTGTATGTGTGTGGGATCAGTAGTGTATGTGTATGGTGGGCAATGTGTGTATGGGGGCAGTGTATGTATGTGGGGCAATATGTGTGTATGGGGCAGTCTATGTAGTTGGGGGACAATGTGTGTGGGGGGGGCAGTGTATGTGTGTATGTGTGTGATAAGGATGTGGGGCTTTTTTAATGTTTTTTTTAATTTAATAAAATGTTTTTTTTTCTTAAATATACATAATGCCCCCCCTCCCTTCTTACCTTTGTTTAGGGAGGAGGGGGGACATTTCTCGATCCCTGGTGGTCCGGTGGGGAATCCCTGGTGGTCCATGTGGTGAGAGTGAACTCTAGGGTCTCCAGGGCTAGAGTTCACTCTTCACTCTCGCGAGATCCGGAGCGTTGCCATGGCAACGCTCCATGCTCGCGAGAGAAGGACCTGGAGGAGCTGCAGACTGAGCTCCCCCGGGTCCTCTCTCTCTCCCTCCCCTGCCGGCGGCCAGCAAACAGTGCCTGCGGACCGGAGAGGGAGATCTCTGATTGGACAGGCCAGCCCTGCATTAGCCAGCAAGGGAGAGGGAGAACCTTGCAATTGCCCTGCTGCTCCCCCCTGGATTCGCCAGTGCAGGGATGGCGGCCGCTGGAGGAGCAGGGTTGGCGGCCGCTGGAGGAGCAGGGTTGGCGGCCACTGGAGGAGCAGGGATGGCGGCCGCTGGAGGAGCAGGGTTGGCGGCCGCTGGAGGAGCAGGGTTGGCGGCCGCTGGAGGAGCAGGGATGGCGGCCGCTGGAGGAGCAGGGTTGGCGGCCGTTGGAGGAGCAGGGTTGGCGGCCGCTGGAGGAACTTTTCTGGCGGCCGCAGGGGAAGCTGTGCTGTGTCTGCTCACGCGCTACTGAATGAGACCGGGGCCGGAATATGACGTCATATTCCGGCCCCGGTCTCATTCAGTAGCGTGCTGGAGAGCAGACACAGCACAGCTTTCCCTGCGGCCGCCAGAAAAGTTCCTCCAGCGGCCGCCAACCCTGCTCCTCCAGCGGCCGCCAGCATACCCACATGTCTGCGCGGCCCCAGGTGCCGACGGCCCACCGGGAAATTTCCCGGTATCCCGGTGGGCCAGTCCGGCCCTGGTAACGTTATTGTGTTTGATGTTAAGAAACACTACCCAGTACTCACACACTTGCACAGCAAACACTGGACTGAACACTCTCTGAAAAAAAATATTAAATAGCATATTATTTCTACAAACAGATAAAAAATGAAAAAATGAAAAATGTTTAACAACTGTATATACGTTACCTAGTTTTAAGGATCAATTGGAAAATTGCTAAGTTGTTTAAGTACCTCTGGCACTAACTAGCAAGCTATAATAAACAGCAGCTAGTTAAATCTAGGCTCACACTAGAATCAATGCCTGATGACACAGGCTAGGCAAGAGGAGCTTTTTCTTTTTACTGAACAACACACTAACCCAAAAAAGCATTTTCTTTCTCTAAGCAGTTTACAACAAAAAAAAGACTTTTAATAACTGTATATTGGTAAACTAGTAACACATACTAGGATCAGTGACAACATGTTAATCTAATATCTCCCACTCAAAGTTGTTTCAAGTGCCCCTGGTATTAGCTATCTAGTGAGATACAGAAGCAAACAAAACCTAGTATCACACTAGAATCAACGACCCAGGCTATCTCCCAATCTTACACAGGCACAGCAAAGGTAAAGCATATAGAATGGATATTTTGAAAATTGAGTAGTACCGTGGCAATGCGCTGAAAATTATAAAAAAATAAATGGTCCCACTGTGTGAGAGGGCAGACAGTTGTGTTCTCCTTTCACTAGACATACAATATATATCACCAGTGCTGATCCATCAAATGGATTAAAATAGTAATTTATTCAAAAACATAATTATATTTGAACATATAGTGCAGGAAGTGCATTGCATGACACAGAATTTATCGCCTCCCTTCTTTGCGCCATGCCCCTTGCAGATTATGGCCAAATATAAGTTGTTTTTTCAATAAAGGTCAATTTTAATCCATTAATGGAGTAAAACAATTAAGTCCTGAATGCAAACCATATGTAAACCATATAGTATCTATACTGGTCTGTCTCCATCGGCAGCTGAAGTCAAAGTGTCTGGAAAAAATTCTGCTTAGAAGCATAGATTGTTCTACTGCTCCTTCCTTTTTTCCTCTATTAGACTGTTGTCACTTGATCTGTGAATGCAATACTCATTTGCTGGCTGCCCCCTAACCATCAATCATCTTTTTTGGCTTCCTCTTGATTGGACAGGAGATTGAGCCCACATGATTTAGAAGACATCTTGTCAATCATGGAAAACTAATGTCTTTTGCCCCCAACAAAAAAAGCTGCATCCAATCCATTCCATCTCCTTTTTTTTCTGGTGCCAAGAATGGCACTCCAAATCAAAAACCAAAAAGAGCATGTTCATACTTGTTCGAGTCAGTTTCCATGAGACTCTGGTACATGGTGGCTCGGAAATCGGAATTTCAGCTGAACACGATTGGCCAATTTTCAGCCGAATTGCAATTTGGCCTGAACTTAAATCCTGAGTCTATTTCTAGTAAGTAAATTGTATTGTATTATGGGTTGGAGTGATACAGACTCACTGCCATTGCTTGTTCTGTCTTCTAAGCAATTTCCCAAATTTTCCACCAGATAATTAGGGGGCATTTTATATTTACATTGGGCACCATGATTTTTTAAATAGGTTTGCAGTATTATTGAATATATTGCTTTAAATCAGTCTAGTTGATATGATTTTATATGCATATCAAAAGATAATTTAATGTTTAAAAATTACAATAATTACTTTTAAGGAAATAGATAAAATACAGAATTATTGCATGGGCATACATGTATGTCTGCAATTTTTTTTTGTAATTTACATGCCTTCTAAAAGATAAACATCATAATGTAATACTTCTTACATTTTATTTTTCTAGAAATGTCCCCATATTGGGGACATTAAGGAGAAGTGTCCACTACAAAGGTACAAATTAGATCATCACACCCCCCACCAGGAAAAGCATGTTTTGTTCCCTGAGCCCAGCTGCTAAACATAGATGCTCAGTGTGAAACCCAGCAAGTTCCTAAGTGATTCTTATTACCTTTAAGAAGTGAACTATAGCTGTTTGTATATAACCAATCGAAATGTGATTTTCCTATCCATGTATGCCACAAAGAACATGACAATTGGGAATTTTATAGAAATTCTTCCAAGAAAGGGTAGGTAAACATATCGTAAAAATTGAGCAATAACTTGTTTCTTCTAGTTGTGCATTAAAGGAAAACTGTCACTACAATTCTAAATTGTTTCTAATAAAATAGTACATGGAACACTATAGTGTCAGGAATGCAAATGTGTATTTCTTATAAGAAAGCATTCGGAGGCTATCGCGCATGTGCCGCAAAATGCCACTCTGTACCAATCAGCCTCTCCTCGTAGAGATGCATTGATTCACTGTGGAGATGCTGAACATCAGTGATGCACATTGTGCAGCACTGACCCAGGAAGCACCTCTAGTGGCCGTCTGAGTGACTGCCACTGGAGGTGTCATTGGGCAGTAATGCTTTTTTTCTGAAAAGGCAGTGTTTACATTAAAATGCCTGCAGGGACAGACTATATACACCAGAACATTAAGCTGTAGTTGTTCTGATGACTATAGTGTCCCTTTAATTTGAGTCTACATTTTTGTAACCTTTATTTGACATTAAGTTCACTAAGAAGCCAAGCTGTGACCATTTCATTTTCCCCAAAGAATGCTGAAATTAAAGTGACCTTCAGTCTAAGTCTACTTGACTAAATATGTGCCCAGTTTGCTGCATGCTTACATTGTGATGCAATGAGTAGCATGGTTAGCGATGAAGAGTGATTTTTGGTCAGCCACAGTTTCAAACAAATAGTCAAAAAAATAGCATTCACTGTTTAGTAGGTATACCTCACTGAATACAGGCATGCTTTTTATGAATATATTCATGGAAGGCAAATCTTAAAAGAACTTGCATTAGCTGCATTTCTTAATTATTGACATTTTTGCAAGTCTTTTTTTTTTTTCTCATTGAGAAGTCTCTGACTCATTAGTGGTGTCCTAGTAGTTTCAGACCATTTTTTAATGTTAATATTATATATTTCCAGCCTTCTGACGTTGTCCTTGATTTAACATTTTTGGATACACTTTTTTTTTTAAATGATTTAATATTTCTGGATACATTTTTTAATTAATTTCGTATTTTGATAACTATTTTCATATTTCACGTTTAACATTTTGGAAAACTTTTCCAAAAAGAGTAAATTGCGGCCTTTGTTAGGAAAGTGAATATCTGTCATAGAACTGGAAATCCTTTCGAAATACAATTTTTACAAAACACAGAACTAATAAAACATTATAATTCATAACCTGCTTTCACGAAGACGTTTACATAGAACCTTAAAAGTCTTGTTTCACTTCCTCTTTCTCACAATCAATCTCAATATAACAAAAGGTGTTCTCAGTACTTTCTATTTTTAGTGTTTGGCTTGTAGCCACACTTACTCAGCCAATCATAACACTTTACACTTCCTGACATCATGAAATAAACCATCTGTGTATCCAATCCTATGTTATATTATGAAGTGTTTTGCTTTTTTTCTTAGCATACAGCAGAGTAAATGAAAATAATATGTGCACCAAATATCAAATCAATTGGAGTAAATGTCATCATCAGTTATTGTAAAAATATATTTATAGCAAAAATGTATATGGCGTTTTCTCTTGTTAGGAAAGACTCGTGGCTTTCAAAAGGATCAATTGTTGGAAAATAAATATTTATTTTATAGCGTCATGTCATGCAGTTAACATGCAGTTAAACCTAACAAATGTATATTAAAAATAAGCAACCAGATTCCATAGTTAAACTGGTTTTAAAGAAATACATGTGACTGTTTTAGTTATGTTTATATATATATATATATCCTGACGAAAGTTCTGCAATAGAACTGAAATGTTGATACTTTGTGGCAGTTGCTGAATAAAAGCTACCGTATATACTCGAGTATAAGCCGACCCGAATATAAGCCGAGGCCCCTAATTTTACCCCAAAAAACTGGGAAAACTTATTGACTAGAGTATAAGACTAGGGTGGGAAATGCAGCAGCTACTGGTACATTTCTAAATAAAATTAGATCCTAAAAAAATTATATTAACTGAATATTTATTTACAGTGTGTGTATATAATTAATGCAGTGTGTATATGAATGCAGTGTGTGTGTGTGCAGTGCAGTGTGTATATAATGAATGGAGTGCAGTGTGTGTGTATGAGTGCAGTGTGTGTGTATGAGTGCAGTGTGTGTATGAATGCAGTGTGTATGCAGTGTGTATGCAGTGTGTGTATGAGTGCAGTGTGTATGCAGTGTGTGTATGAGTGCAGTGTGTGTGTGTGTGTATGAGTGCAGTGTGTGTGTGTGTGTATGAGTGCAGTGTGTGTGTGTGTGTATGAGTGCAGTGTGTGTGTGTATAAGTGTGTATGTATGAGTGCAGTGTGTGTGAGTGCAGTGTGTATGAATGCAGTGTGTTTATAATGAATGCAGTGCAGTGTGTGTATGTGCAGTGTGTGTGTGTGTGAGTGCAGAGCATTGGGGGGGGTGGGCATTTTATTAATTATTATTTAATTATTATTTTAATATTTTTTTTAATTTTATTTTTTTTGGTAACTTTTTTTTTAATTTTATTATTATTTGTATTATTATTTTTATGTTATTATTTTAATTATTTTTTCCTTATTATTATTTGTTTTATTATTATTTTTATTTTTTCGTCCCCCCTCCCTGCCTGTTAGCTGGCCAGGGAGGGGGGCTCTCACTCCCTGGTGGTCCAGTGGATGGGCTGTAGGAGGGGGGCTGTCAGGAAGCTGTAACTTACCTTCACAGCAGCTCCTGTCAGCTCCCTTCTCTCTCCTCCGGTGCGTGCAGCTCCCAGGTCAGCTCCCTCTGCAACTCTCGCGGCCGCGCGGAAGTTACAGCTTCCTGACAGCCCCCGGTCCATGTCTGTATTATGGCAATGAAAATTGCCATAATACAGACAACTGACTCGAGTATAAGACGAGTGAGTGTTTTTCAGCACAAAAAATGTGCTGAAAAACTCGTCTTATACTCGAGTATATACGGTAAGTTATTTTTTTCACCATACTCTTATGAAGTCCTTGGAGTGCTATTTTCTACTTTCCTGTTTATATATATATATATATATATATATATATATATATATATATATATATATATATATATACGTACAAGTGGTTGTAAAACAGTCCTGTGCTGTTGAAAAGGCCTCTGCATTGGGGATTTGAGTGCAATAATACACGCTACACATTAGCTAATTTTTAAACTTTTCATTTAATAACCATTAGACATTATATTTTTTTACCAGAAATAACAAAATATGAGATTCAACGTAAATCAACACATTTGGGGACCCTGAAAAACAAGCAACTGATACGTCACATTGGACGTATTAAAGACAATATTAAATGAGATAGGATTAAGTACAATTGTGATTAGAGAAGAGCATGGAATTCATTTTCAGTTCTTTTCATATTTTTCTTTAGTTAATATGTAAATGTTTTTTAATGTTTTTTTTTTTTTTAGTTGGACCAAAATTCTGATATATACTCGTTCTGATTAGCTTGTACGTCAGTGAAAGTTTTAATTGATTACTGAATTTCGGTCGACCGTTAATGTCTATGGTATGCTGGCAGTGCTATCAGCCAGTGGGCAAACAGTTAAAAACTCATGGCAGCATAAGGATTAACCATGTGGTGGCTGGCAACACTTGGAAGTCAGGTGCCACAAAATGTAATACATCGAACCAGTTGCTATTCGCTAAAATAAAAAAAAATAACAAAAACTAATGATGTGGCACCCTCCTGTATCACCAATATACAGAATGGGCACCCAAACTGTGCACCCATAGTGGGACTCATAATATATTTTAAAGAAAGAAATAAAAAAAGAAGTAAAAAAAGCATGACATGCGCCCACAGTCGATATCAGGTGGGGGACTTCACTAAAATGAAATACCGTATTTATCGGCGTATAACACGCCCCGGCGTATAACACGCACCTCATTTCCAGAAGGAAATTCCAGGAAATTTCCACCTCTCCCATAGTATTCCCCCCCCTCATCCCATAGTGTTCCCCCCCCTTTCCATAGTAATCTCCCCCCCTCCCATAGTATTCTCTCCCCCCTCCCATAGTATTCCCCCCCATAATATTCTCTCCCCCCTCCCATAGTATTCTCCCCCCCCATAGTATTCTCCAACCCCATAGTGTGTCCCCCCTCCCATAGTGTCCCCTAGTGCACTTTCCCTCTGTCCCATATTTACTTACCTGTCTTGAAGCGTGGGCCGGCTTCACAGCGCGCACCGCGGAACTGGAACTTAAATTTCAGGTTCCGGTTTCCGGCGGGACTGAAAGGAAGTGTGCACACAATAGTGTGCACACTTCCTTTCAGTCCCGCCGGAAACCGGAACCTGAAATTTAAGTTCCAGTACCGGCGGGACTGAAAGGAAGTGTGCACACAATAGTGTGCACACTTCCTTTCAGTCCCCCTGGAAACCGGAACCTGAAATTTAAGTTCCAGTTCCGCGGTGCGCGCTGTGAAGCCGGCCCACGCTTCAAGACAGGTAAGTAAATGTAGGATATCGGCGTATAACACGCACCCATGATTTTCTCCCTATTTTCAGGGAGAAAAAGTGCGTGTTATACGCCGATAAATACGGTAATCAAGGGTATACAGATCACTTTACCCCCCCCCCGTCTCTACCTGTGGCCAGTGGATGGAGGCTATTAGAAAAAAGCAAACTAGAAAAAGCAGCCTAATGTACTCCCTGCCCCACGCGTGGTCAGTGGGTGTGGGCTATGTATTACTAAAAGGCCCAAATAAATCTCACAACATCATGATGCAACCATCAGCATAGAAACAAATACCAGACTAAATTAGTTTTATACCTTCCCCATGCTCCCATTTTGCCGCAAGTCTGCTAAACAGAAAGCAGCCAGTGGTTGAATTTAGTGGTTAGCCATTTGGTCATTATGTCACTAGCAGCTTTGTGTTCTTTTTCCGACTAAATGTCAGAAAGGGACATTCTTTAAGGTACATCAGAATGAGACAGATGCCTCACTTTGTAGGTTGAAAACTGCAGGTGAATGTGATTTTTCTTTCATATTTACATTCTTCTTCTTTCTTATGCTTTTACACCAACTCCAGATCATGCCAATCAGTGTTCGACCCTTACGAAAATTGAGAAAATGCATTGGGCATGCCTGACAGATTTACACATGTGCATCTCTTGACAAGGGTAGAAGAGAGGGAGTTTGATCGGTGTTATTATGCAGAGAAAGCTCAGGTCTCGCTCTACTGCTGTTGCACAATGATGCCCTGCTTCTGTCATTAGTGGACTGGTCTGAAACTGAGATGAGTGGGAAAGAGGAAGAGGGGATAAAGAAACTCCCATAGCTGAGAGGAGTGCCAAATAATGCAATCTGACCAAGTTTGTAGTAAGTTTATAAATGTTAACTACATACTTTTCAAAGTTTTCCTTGCTTTATTTTGGTTTGTATATTTGTTTAAGAGTGCTTGCCTGCTTGTTTAAAAATAATAATTGTCAAGTGATGCATGTCTCTTTAAGAATACGAATGCACATGTCCAGTTGTGGCTGACATAACTGGCTACCATACATGATAACAAGTCAGCGGTTGAAAAAGCCAATACGGTACACATGCCAAAAATATATTTTGTTTTAAATCTGTTTTATTGGTTCATTAAATGAGCGGTTATCCCACGCAGGGGAGTTATGCGAATCATAGTAAACATATGTCAGAGGCATTTACCACAAAGCATAGTATAAATCAAATTAAAACAGTCGATGCCTGGTAAGGCGAAAAAGTTTAAGTAGGTGAACATATGTTGCGTATAATTAACGGTACTGGTTATATGAATTATCTGCAAACATGAAGCTTAATCTAGATATTCAAATAAAGTTTACAGCAGTATGTTGAACTTGAACTACATTTGCCCTCTGGCCTAACAGTTTGGCGCATGTTGAGAGAATTATGATGTTGAATAGCATATATTTGTATCATGTAAAACATGGTCTGAGTAGGTAAAGTGAAACAGCTCATTTGCTTAGTAAACATACGTCCGAGGCATGTACCCCAAAGCGCATTATTGATCAAATAAAACAGTTAATGCCTGGTAAGGCAGAAAGGTTAAAATATGTGAAAATAAGTTGTGTATGCTTAGCGGTACCCATAATACGAATTATCTGCAAGCACGCCAATAATCATCAACAACAGGTACATTTGCATGTAAGACTTTGCAAGCGAAAAGTGCATGATGGACTGCATGTGATAAAGGCATGTTTAGTAAACTAAATCTTAGTCGATGTGTGCGTGCTGTTGCATTAATTAGTCTAACTTAGGTAAGGTAGGCAACGCTAGCGTACCCATAGGGAAGTGTAGTGAAGTATTCAGACCTTGTGTGACAGTAGTATATCATGTCTATTAGTGCTATAACTGCATCTAGTGAGCTGCGGAAGAGGCATGCAATATAACTGAATATGTAAAAAATTAATAATGTGAACTTGAAAACTTTTAGCAATGCATGAGCCGGACTGGCCTTAATATCAGTTTGGTGAGGGCCTCTCATGGCACGACTGCATGCATTTCCCAGGCCGCCGAGTCTCCATCTGTCCTCCCCGCAATGACCTTCGCCCAACGCCAGAGTCCTCAATGGCTTTGTGGGCACTCAGGAGCAGAGGCAGTCCATACAACTCCCACACCTTGAGTCCACGGGCCTCCCTCTCCCTGCACCTCCCCATCACCACCCAAGACTCGGAGGAGGGCATGACCTAATGTCTCTCCCGGTGCCGGCCGCATACTTGGTGCCGGCGTGCGCCCCCCCAGCCACCGGAGGGGCCATGCCGTCCCGCCCCACCGGGCTCATGGCATCAGGGACTTGGCTCTCTGGGCACCACACAGACCCAGAGGCCTGGTCTCTCACTTTTCCAGCGGGGAAACCATCAAGCGCTCTGCTTCACCCAAGTCCACTTGGGCCGTCCAGCTCAGCCCCCATGGTTAGTGTTCCTCTCTACTTCTAATTCTCTGGTGTTGCAAGGTGTCTTTAAGAAGTGAAATAGGGCGTAGCCTCGTCCGGTCTTGAACCTCTGTAACCTCTGTGGGGGTTCTTGGTTCTTTAATCCAAATCAGGTTGTCAGTGCAAAGAATTGCTCCTTTTTCCAGGCAATGAGCAGTTTGGGATCGGTATGTCACTCTACCAGAGCTGTCTTTTGCCATGTCAGTAGTATGGCGCGGCTGCGTCAGATCTCCAGCCTCCTGAGCTTCTGTGTCGACCTGAATCACCTCTGTCTCTGCCTGGATGTTTTCTCAGTTTAGTATATTTCTCCTCAGTGTTGATGTCCATTACAGCTGGCTGGCCGTCTCTTTGCCATTGCCAGTTTAGGTAGTCGGCATAGTGTCCATGCGGGGGTACCCGCTGTGGTACCTGTCGCCACCATGTGGCCGGGATATCCCCCGCCAGCCAGGGGGGGAGACGGGGCCATGCCCCGGGCCAAGGGTCTCCCCACGCCAGGGATGCTTGCCTTGCGGCGGGTTGGCTCTGTGTTGCGCCATTTCACGGCGCCATGCTGCAGGCAATGGCAGCCGATGCTCGGAGGCCGCGTGTAGGCCGGACCCAGTCCTCTCTGCCCGCCCGCCATGCGGTCAGCTTCATGCGGGTATCGGGTGGGTGTCGGAGCTTTCCCCCTTTCAGATGCGGCAGGATTTGCTTTTTTGAGCGGCTTTGGGTCATGTATGGTGCTGTTTAAGGCTGTTTGCTGCTGGAGCCCATGCGGATGCCGTCCAGTCGGCCCGGCGGCCCGACCTCGCCCCCAAAAATATATTTTGTAATTTTGTAAATTGGTATCAAAATTCCATATGCAGTGGCATTCGGGTATTGATTTTAAGAAAGGATGTTACAGATATGGATAAAGGGTGCAGTACAAACCATTATCTGGAAATCTATTAAAAAACAGGGCTAAACTTTGGGCACAAGGTCACACATTTAGGCTGGAAGAAAGGAGATTTAATCTAAGGCAAAGAAAAGGTTTTTTTTTACAGTAAGAGCAATAAGGATATGGAATTCTCTGCCTGAAGTGGTGGTTTTGTCAGAGTCTATACAGATGTTTAAACAGCAATTTGATAAATGCTTGCAAAAAAACATAACATACAGGGATATAATTTCTAATTAGTGGGGTAATGGCTGCTTGATCCAAGGAGACATCTGACTACTATTTTGGGGTCAAGAAGGAATTTGTTCCTATTTTTTTGCAATATTGGAAGCACTTCAGACTGGGTTTTTTGCCTTCTTTTGGATCAACAGCAAAAACATGTGTGGAAGGCTGAACTTGAATGAAGCAAGTCTCTTTTCAGCTATGTAACTATGTAACTATGGATAGAATATTCAAAAGGAGTGTGAAAGAGTTTAGTAATGAAGAACTCCTGGAAACAAGCTGGAATGTAGTACTTCTACATGCCATAGCATAGCAACCAGAGTACCCTTTACTCGTTACTCTTAATTACCCAGTGCATGCCACATAGTACAGAATTTAGACTTCAAATCTAAGAACCAGGAATATGGTATATAAATTGATTTTCAAAAATATCTAAATATTTAAGTTATTTTATAGAAAGTAAAAAAATGAATGTATCCATGCTGTGTAGAATCATTGTTGATGTTTTGCAAACATTCATCCAGATTTAAAAAAATAATAATATAGAAGCAGTAACGATATTTACAAATTAGCTGTAGACATCTTTTGAATGCAGTATCCCAAAATACTCGAGCATTTTCCCATGTACCATATATCAAGTAGCATTGCTGTCTGCTATTACAGGTGATGGATATGACCTAACATCTTCATGGAGCCCTACCCACGATGCTATATAGGATCCAGTGAATTGTGTCAGTTCCTCTAGAGCAGTGGTTCCCAACCCAATCCTCAAATACCCCTTACCAGTTCAGGATTTAGGGATTAACACGTTGTGTGTATGGTGTTTTTAGAAAAAGAAAAAAAAACACTTTAGACACAACAGGGTAATCCCTAAATCCTTTACTGTTAGAGGGTACTTAAAGGCCGGGGTTGGGAACCCCTGCTCTAGAGTAAGGGAGGGGAAAGTGGGTTTGGTCATTTAGAGTATCTCTGCACAAGGCAGAGGGTTTAACTTGAACTTGAAGAATTTGTTTTTCTATAGTGTGCTTTTCAGCACTGGAGGGTGGGTGAATGTAACTGGGGTTTATTATAACACATTTCATTGCCAAATAATATATAAAATGAACAACATTTAAATTCTGTTTATTAGTAAAAAAAAAAGTAAGGAATCATCATGTTCTATAGTTAAAGGGGATCTGCCACCTCTCTAGAATTTATATAATTTAATAAAACTTCGAACAGTCTTGACTTTTTTTCATGAAAGCTTTATTTTATTTTAAATTTACATTAAAGATTTACCAAATAGCATCATAATTCAGTTCAGAAAAGTCAAAGCCGGGGTGTGGGGCCGGACCGCCATGCTGACCGGTCGCATGGCGGAGGGGCTCCGGAGGAACCGGGCCTTTAAGCCATAATGGGCAACCTATTGCACTCAAACAGAGCCTGGAAATACTCACACAGCAGTGGGAGGGGTAGTGGACTCTGAGATGCAGGTGAATGGGAGTTTCGGGACCCCCAAGGGAAGCACGAGACTTCGGAAGCTGCGGCCTACTCTGGGTGGAGCAGGGTGGACGGCCGCTGCCCTGTCAACCCCCACCCCACGCTGCCACAAGCATGACGATCACTTGCCCGTGTAGTTCTCCCCCCCTCTGGGCCGGGGGGGTCATCCCGGTCCACACTGGGAAAAACCCAGGCAGAGTAAAGGGCCCAAACACCCAAGGTCCGCAGGGTAAGATCCTCAGCACATCTTACTCACCGCTCTGGCGATATGGAGCCACACCGATTGCCTAGACGGAGGACTGTGCAGCGAACACAGTGACAACTCCACTGCTTATCCCAGCCGAGGAGAGACTGAGAGCCTCCCGACAGTCCGCCTGCAATGCACGTCCCCCCGAAAGGGAACCGGCACTATGAGCTCATTGATGCATGTCACAGCCAGACGGCTACCAAACAAAGGGGGGAAAAAAACTTCTAAACGACATCACCTGAACAATCCCAGAGAAATCCACATCCAGAAACAGACCTGGCTATATAACAGCTCAACACATGCCACCTAAGAACTGACACGTTTGTAAGAAGCATGCAGCCATACCTTTCCCTCCCCTTCTCCCCTCCAGGTCTCACAAGGACACATGCATTAGTACAGACTGCTCGCCCAGTGGTTTTCAAAGTCAAGCCTGTTCATCTTAAAACAGCATTTTGTAATATTTGCCCTCTTCCTGTTCACTCTAGCATAATCAGACGACCTAGCTTGTAACACTAGCAATACTGTCATGGCTCACCTCAAAGGTCTTCCTCACAGCTCACACTATATGCATACCAACCACGTTATTATGCTACACCAGACACTGAATAAGGTGTGTTTTACTCTTGCCTACACTATAGGACAGCCAAGCAGAATACCATTGCATAGCTTGTACTGATACCTAGTCTGTTTAACACAAGATACAATCTTGTAACACACTATTGCTACACACTCACACCAAAATACTCAATTGAAACTCATCAGTTATACTACGCTTGTTAAAAAACAACAACAACAACAAAAAACGTGCAATAACTCATGCCACAGTCTAACCTGTTTACATCTTTGTACACTGTTGTGGCGTTTGATTCTGATATGTACCCACCTGCACAATAAAACTAAAGAAAAGGCACACCGGGCCTAGCATTGCAAATTGTGTGGGAAATAAAAAAACATTGTTTATTTTTTTCTCTATCCGCTGCATTCTATTTCTATGCTGACTTCTAGGAGCAAAGTACATAACAATTACATTTAATTTTATTTTTCACACTATTCAAATGAAAAAAAATGTTAAATATAGGAATCAGTAAGCATATCAATAAAAATCGTGGAAGTTACAGTCCCCCTTTAAATGGATTTAAAGATATACATTTGACTGTTTGACTGTTGTATGGTTCATACAGAGATATGAAGTTACATAGAATAAAAAGGACAGCGCATGTAGAATTGTCTGAAGGAGATGTACTGTAGGCAATCAAGTTATTTTTTATGCTTATATTTTTCCATTGGACTATGAATGGAAATAATTTGAAACCTTGGCAGATGCCAAAGCTTCTCTTCTGAGGATGTTACTACTTATCAGTGCCTGAAAAAAAAAACAACCAAGAAATAAATAGGACTGTTGGCCTCTTTAACAACTTAGATACTGCTTACTAATTCTTCCAGTGCTTTGTCTTCCTGTTTTCTACATCTTTCTAAAGCAGCTGAATTCTATTTCGAGGCAGAATTAGCAAAATAACAATGGTAAATTCAACTTCCTATCTAGACGCTATTATCACAATTAAGACAAATTTGGAGCTTAATGTTTATTGGTTAAAAAAGACATGTCAAATTACAATGTACTTCTAAGTTAGGACATGGAATTAAAACAAAAAATGTTTTAATCAATTGTATTATTAATATTACTGAACAGGACTTTCTATCATTATGATACAACATTATTGTATTCTTAGACATTATTTTTTCCATTTCTATCTATAGTTGCTTAATATGTTCACAATAAATTTTTGAGCAGCGACCTTTTGGACTTGTTCCATTTCTCAGAATCTGAATTGGTGTATTATCGTAATAGAGTAAAACCAATCAGGTATCTGTTCTGCAAACATATACTTTAATTTCTACATTGTAGTTTCTATAATTAAAAAGTTACCATACATTCTTTTTAATATTATTGCATTCCATGTCAAAACCCAGAATGGTGTCTCAGTGTGATCGGGAATTCTTCTTTTGTTTGGTGTGGTCTGGTGTGGTGCGTCCTATGGCGCGAAAAATACAGTAAGTTATAATGGTGCCCGAGTGCTCCTTAAAGATCCCACTTAAGTGTTCTCCTCATAAAAACATCCAAAACCAATAATACAAAAATATACAATTTAAGAACTTAAACATTTAAGCAGTAAAATATATATATACAGGGAGTGCAGAATTATTAGGCAAATTAGTATTTTGACCACATCATCCTCTTTATGCATGTTGTCTTACTCCAAGCTGTATAGGCTCGAAAGCCTACTACCAATTAAGCATATTAGGTGATGTGCATCTCTGTAATGAGAAGGGGTGTGGTCTAATGACATCAACATCCTATATCAGGTGTGCATAATTATTAGGCAACTTCCTTTCCTTTGGCAAAATGGGTCAAAAGAAGAACTTGACAGGCTCAGAAAAGTCAAAAATAGTGAGATATCTTGCAGAGTGATGCAGCACTCTTAAAATTTCAAAGCTTCTGAAGCGTGATCATCGAACAATCAAGTGTTTCATTCAAAATAGTCAACAGGGTCGCAAGAAGCGTGTGGAGAAACCAAGGCGCAAAATAACTGCCCATGAACTGAGAAAAGTCAAGCGTGCAGCTGCCAAGATGCCACTTGCCACCAGTTTGCCCATATTTCAGAGCTGCAACATCACTGGAGTGCCCAAAAGCACAAGGTGTGCAATACTCAGAGACATGGCCAAGGTAAGAAAGTCTGAAAGACGACCACCACTGAACAAGACACACAAGCTGAAACGTCAAGACTGGGCCAAGAAATATCTCAAGACTGATTTTTCTAAGGTTTTATGGACTGATGAAATGAGAGTGAGTCTTGATGGGCCAGATGGATGGATTGGTAAAGGGCAGAGAGCTCCAGTCCGACTCAGACACCAGCAAGGTGGAGGTGGAGTACTGGTTTGGGCTGGTATCATCAAAGATGAGCTTGTGGGGCCTTTTTGGGTTGAGGATGGAGTCAAGCTCAACTCCCAGTCCTACTGCCAGTTTCTGGAAGACACCTTCTTCAAGCAGTGGTAAAGGAAGAAGTCTGCATCCTTCAAGAAAACATGATTTTCATGCAGGACAATGCTCCATCACACGCGTCCATGTACTCCACAGCGTGGCTGGCAAGAAAGGGTATAAAAGAAGAAAATCTAATGACATGGCCTCCCTGTTCACCTGATCTGAACCCCATTGAGAACCTGTGGTCCATCATCAAATGTGAGATTTACAAGGAGGGAAAACAGTACACCTCTCTGAACAGTGTCTGGGAGGCTGTGGTTGCTTCTGCACGCAATGTTGATGTTGAACAGATCAAAACACTGACAGAATCCATGGATGGCAGGCTTTTGAGTGTCCTTGCAAAGAAAGGTGGCTATATTGGTCACTGATTTGTTTTTGTTATGTTTTTGAATTTCAGAAATGTATATTTGTGAATGTTGAGATGTTATATTGGTTTCACTGGTAAAAATAAATAATTGAAATGGGTATATATTTGTTTTTTGTTAAGTTGCCTAATAACTATGCACAGTAATAGTCACCTGCACACACAGATATCCCCCTAAAATAGCTATAACTAAAAACAAACTAAAAACTACTTCCAAAAATATTCAGCTTTGATATTAATGAGTTTTTTGGGTTCATTGAGAACATGGTTGTTGTTCAATAATAAAATTAATCCTCAAAAATACAACTTGCCTAATAATTCTGCACTCCCTGTAGCATTTTGTAGATTTTTGGTGTTAAAACACGTTATTGTCGTCTTGAACAGAGTATTCTATAGCAGTGGCAGATATAGCAGTTGGATAAAGGTAGTGTTAAGGAATGTGATTAGTCCTTTCATGGTTTCAGAAAGATTGTTTGGCAATGCACTCTTCTCTTCTTTGCCAATGAAGATTCAGTAACAAGATCATGCAAATGGCAAATGAATAAAAAGCAATGAAATAATTATTTCATTTATTGAATTGTTCATTTAAATATGTATGGATTGGAAAAGAGAACAGGTATAGTAGCGCGTTTAGTTACTGCTTGCAAAGGGTTCCAATGTTTCTTTTTTTTGAAAAGCAGTTGGAATTGGGGATTAACAGAATTATTCACTAAAGTGAGAATTGATAGGAATCTAAAGAGAATTTAAAGTGGATTTCAAAACTGGAGTCAAAATTTACAAAGATCTAAGAATCGTAAGACATTTTTTCATTTAGCTATTTTCTACTTAAATACGAAATTCACTTTTAATTCAATCTGAATTCTAACTTTAGTAAATATCCCTGTAAATGAATAACTCCTGTAGGCTATAGGGAGATTTCTCAATATGTTACAGATCGTTTTGATGGGATCTTTTTTTGCTTGTTTGTTTTTTTGGTGTTTTGCCGTCTCTTGCTTTTTTTGTTTTTTTGTTTGCAAAATGTACATCGTTTTTTTCCGCAACACAATTGATTGTGTCCATCTTGCCCTAACTTATTCTGCCACAAATGTGTTTCACTTCTGGGTTTTTTCACCCCTATACATTTTACAGTATTTTCTATAAAAGTGTCTATTGTTTTTTAAAGTAAATGATTACATATGAACAGATTACAGAACAAAAATAAAAGACACTTCTCAGAACACTTTGTGAAACTGTTCCCCATGTGTTATAAAACCTGGTTCATTCTGGTGCTATTTTGTGCATTAGCCCTATTTCATTTTCCTGTAGTTGGGTTACTGGTCAACTGGTCAACGAGAGACAGAAAACAGCACAAATCGATATTGATATTAGTACATGATAACAAGGAAGAATAACACAGATAGCATATACCAGTGCAATTGATGTGACAATGAAGAACAATCTGTATGTTGCCAACTTTCACCAGATGGTTGTTGATCCTCAGCATAAATATTCGCTGCTAAATCTGCTCGTTCTTGACATCGTTTCTGAAACTCAACGCAGTTCTTTGGTTGTCATTGTTTTTCTGTAAGTGTACTCTCAACTCACTTATGCCCTATAGCTATTTATCATAATATTGTGACTCACTTCCTTTAATTTTCTGCTCCAGCTGACAATACGAGCTTATAAGTATAAATTAGCCTTGATGGCAGTCATGGCAGGATGAACCTGTAGAATAGCGTCAGGATGCAGCCCAGCTGCTGATGTTGTGAAATGTTATCAGAGGTACATCCTGCCTTGGTCCACTGCTTTGAGCAAGACTTTTTTTCGCTCCACATTTTTTCCCTCCCCCTTTTTTTATTAATACCTTACTAGATGACTTGCAATGATATTTGATGTAACATCTCACGTGAACAATGTAAAATTATGTAAGGTGACAAAGCGTAACTTCCTATAAAACACACACATAATAAGAATATAATCAACTGCCAATTTGGCAGAAACTCTCCTAGGCTAAAATGATAGTAGAATTTGATGATCTAGAAATCTTTGGCTGTATGGAAGTTAGAGGTTGCTTCGTCTAGAAGCGAGTAAAGATTTGCTAGGAGAAAACACACCAAGACTATCCATTACTGGCATGCTGCCCAACCATCATGTTACTGGTGGGTCAGTTCTAAAATCACACCATCTCAGTTTTTTTTCTCAAAATAGTTCTGAACAGGCGCATCAAGAACTGAACGTGCAGATATACATACTATTGCCAGGTATTTCTGCCCATGCTCTGCTTTGCACTTGAAAACGTAATCGACTGGCTTATAGAGCTACGTCCCCTTGTGTAGATGAACCTGCTGCCGTGTGAATTCAGTGACATATCATTGACATGCCCAGTCGTTAGTGCTGCTCCATCCAGTCTTAGTTTCATTGTTCTATTTTTAAGGTATAATAATCCTCTACAGATTAAGTTAATCTGTAATACAAATGTACACCCTATTAAGAATAAAAAACAGCTGGAGGCTTAATAGACATTTATTGATTAAATGGAGCTTTATGTTACTAAATAGTTTCATGTATGTATGTTTTTCTTATGCTAAAATTGAATAATGAAAGCATGTAGCATTGTAAAAGTGCATACATATCGAGGTTCAGTGAAACAAAAAAAAAAGGTGAAAAAAAGGAAATGTAAAAAAAAAAAAGACAGATGCCAGCCTATATTTTTTTAATTTGACAATATCTATTGGACTTCAAAGCTCACATGTAAGGGGTAATAAACAAAAAGGAAATGCATAGCATTGATGATGTTTGTAACAACAAATACAAAGAATATAAGTACGTTGGAAATGATACAGTTGACATAATTTAATCAGGCATAATGGCACCAGGTAGGTGATAGTAAACTCATGGATACATGCTGTCCTAATGAAGGCATATGTAACCCGTGGTTTTGGCCAAGATGTTGGAGAGAAAGCTTGAGTTGGGAGTATAAAAATGTTCCTTTTATTGTACACAGATCATTAAACAAATTAATATGAATTTATGGCATGTTCCATAGAGTCCCTTATATATTAATCCAATATCTGCCAGTAATTGAATTTTTTTGCTTATTTGAAGGTGGGTCTGCAAAGGAGGGGCTTTGTGCTGCCTATTCTACGAGACCAAAGTTTGCAACCCTGCTATAGAGAGAGGTTTCAAATTTAAGGCGGTCAGGTATAGCGCAGAAATGAGAATGTGAAAAATGATCATCTTTGAATAGTGATGTCGCAACATGAAATTTTCCGTTCGCGAACAGCGAACGCGAACTTCCGCAAATGTTCGCGAACGGTTGAACCCGGCGAACCGCCATAGACTTCAATAGCAGGCGAATTTTCAAACCCACAGGGACTCTTTCTGAGCGGTGGGTGGGGGCCCTAAATACCAGTGGGGGGACCTATTGTCCTCCCCTCTTTCCCCCACCCCTGAGCAGTGGGTGGGGCCCTAAAAAAATGTCCCCCCCAGGTGACTAGGGGTCCCCAAACCCTTAGTCACCCCCTCCTCCCCAAAAAATGATCCCCCTACGTACCCCCCTCACCCTAAAAATAATGAGGGGGGGACATTTAACTAAGAACCTGTAAAAAAAAATAACTTTTTCAATGTTTTCTTTCTTCTAAAATCTTTTTTCAGCACCCAAAAGGCCAAATAAATATCCATAATAACCGACGCAATAAAAAAAAATTAAAAAAAATAAAAACAAGCGCCAAAAAAAATAATCCATCTTGACCCGGTGAGGGCTCCGCGCAGACTGAGCTCTGCAGGGCGGGGGGAGGCTTATAAAGCCTTGCCCCGCCCTGCAATTAGGCTCAGAGCACTCTGATTGGTGGGTTTAAGCCATCCAATCAGAATGCTCTGACAGGTAAATGAAGAGACTGACAGGTAAGTCTCTACATTTACCTGTCACAGCACTCTGATTGGTTGGTTTGAAATCCACCAATCAGAGTGCTCTGTGTCATTTTACACAGCGTGGGAAAGTTCTTTGGAATTTTCCCACGCTGTGTAATTTGACTCATAACTCTCTGATTGGTTACACAGAACAGTGAGCCCCCCAATTTGTGTTTAGGGCCCCCACCCACCGCTCGGGGGTGGGGGACAGGGGGAGGACAATAGGTCCTCCCCCTATTTTTTACTTTAGGGCCCCCACCCGCTCAGGGAGGGGGGACCCTTTTTTTTTTTTTTAACAGTGAGCAGCCAGAGGCTGCTCACTGTTTAATAGACATGCCCCTACTCGCGGTATTGCGAGTAGGGGCACAATTTACTAATACTAAGTAATTTTTACTTAGTATTAGTAAATTTGTCTGAAAGACAACAAAAAAAATGAATGCAGCTTCAGAATTAATTTCAATTGTATGCTGTCTAGGAGGTGGGAGGGTCTGGGAGGGAGGGTCTGCTGCTGATTGGCTGGATTGTGTCTGCTGACTGTGAGGCATAGGGTCAAAGTTTACTCAATGATGACGAATAGGGGGCGGACCGACCATCGCATATGTTAGCCATCCGTGGCGAACGCGAACACGCGATGTTCGCCAGGAACTATTCGCCAGCGAACCGTTCGGGACATCACTATCTTTGAACCTTTTGGACAGCATAGTAACAGAATGCAAAGGAGGTTAGTGGATAGCTTAATTTCTGTAACCAAGAAAATAAGGTTTTGTACCCTATTCCAGAACTCTAGAATTTTGTCACAAGACCACCAAATGTGCATCATTAAGAACTGATAGGTGTTACATTTCCAGCAAATTGTGTAGACTCTGGGAAACATAGTCGTCAACTGTGTAGGAACCAAGCACCACCACAGAATAATCTTTTTTATGCAATGTGAGCTGAGTAGAGCTATTTTTAGGAAGGTATGAGAATCCAACAGTCTGTTTTTCAGGCCTGGGCAAAGGTGCATTGTTTACTCGGTACAGTTAAATATGAGGTTGTTAAAGGGTGTTAAGCTACTTGGTACTCCTATTGTTGTCATTTGGTAAAATCCAGATTAAAGAAAGTGCAATACCTGTAATTATGTGAATTGTAAAGTTAAAGGTAATAAAGGTAATAAAACTTTAGTTACATGTCTACCACCACAATGTCAGATTGGTTGACCACTACTTGCTTTTCTGTGAAGATCTGAAAGTCTCACAGGATTGTATCCTGTCATTCTCAACTAACCCTTGTGTTGCTTCCAATCTAGAGTTCAGCAGGTCCAGCCCTTATACTGTGCAGATATTTCGGTACACAGTCCCAGCAACTTAATTGTGCCTCTCGGTGTAATCTATTCCTGCTAACGTCTTGCACCCTACTACTAAGTGCTGGATTGTCTCAGAGGCCTCTTTGCACAGTCTGGACCTTGGGTCCTGTCTGTTGGGGAAGACCCCTGCATGTTTTGATCTGGTTCTGAGTGCCTGTCCATGCTTTGCTATAATTAGTCCCTCAGTGCTGACTTTCAGTTCTGCACATTCTAACCACTGATAGAAATTTGCAATGCAAGTCAAATCCGATATTTGCTGGTGGTACATCCCATGGAGAGGTTTGTCTTGCCATGGAACCTCCTCTTTTTCTGCATTCTAACTATACTGAGCTGTACAACTAGGAAGTAGCAGGACCTGTTGTCTGCTTGAAAGCCAATAACTTAACTGGCTAGTGAATGGGTTTATATATAGTATTTAAGAACTAGTTTCCCTTTTTCAGCTCAGAAAAATAACTTGGCAGTGCAAGGATTAATGTTTTACGTTTTAGGATTTTTTCGCAACTGCAAATTCAGCTTTAGTAGATTGCACCCATGGGTTTGAGAAAGATATTTCTTTTCCATTTTTAAGCTACCATTACACTGTACATTCTTAAAAATGACAGTAATATCAGAGGAGCAGAATTAATTAAATTCATTGCCTTGCAAAATTAAGGAGGTAAAACCTGTGATCATTACATTTATTGAAGCAGTGTCATACAGATAGCCAATTCCAGCGATCCACAAAATGGCAATTTTTTCACATCCTTTGCTTTTTAAATGATGGGCAAATTTCAAGTTATTAATTTGAAATGATTTATAGTGAAGAAACTGCGGCAATTAATAGCACAAATGAGTTAGCACTTTAGCAATATAAACATGGTTATTTAACATTACCGAAATCAGATGATTACTTCATAAATTGACAAAATGCTACCAAATTCTTCTTTCGTTGATAGGGATATTAATTTTTTTATTTTTATTTAAAGAGCTATCCATATCAACACATCTTTAAAGTTTTGCATTTCTTATTCATATTCACTAAGCCAGTAATTGTTAAAGGAGCACTCCTGACCAGTGGTGTGGCGTGGGTTGCCAGCGCCCAGGGGAAGGCAAGTATTGTGCCCCCTAACCCATGGCAAGTTAGCACTCTTAGGGCGCTACTCTGTCATATGTCTTTTGATGGATCGGAGAGAGAAACTCTGTTTTATATAAGTGCTAGAAACCTGCCACCCCCATACTTGTGAAACACAACCTTCCCTTACCTCTTGTGCCACTTTACCCCACTCCCTCTAGAATATAAGCTCGTTTGAGCAGGGTCCTCAACATCCTCTGTTCCTGTGTGTCCAACTCGTCTTGTTGCATATATTTGCCTGTTAGTCTACCTATTGTACAGCGCAGTTTGTTGGCACTTTATAAATAATAATACTAATTTGTGAAGAGTGTGTGCCCCCCCTTTTTTTTAACAAAAAGTGTGGGTTTCACTAGAAATTTGTATTTTTTTAAAAATAAACCTTGTTACACAATTCAAAGTTTGAGACACAAATAACCAAATCTGTAATTTTTCAGCAATAATATTTTGGACTAAAACATTTATTCTGCAATAATTCTTGTAAATTCCTATTTTAGATATGAATCTGCAATTATTTATATTGCTGTATATAAATTTAAAAAGGATTGCAACTAGAAATGTGAAAATGAGCCAAAGAATTTGACCTGTTTTCCCAAAACACCCAAACTTAATTTCAATATAACAATACAAATAGCGAACTATGAATCATACTACCGTGTTTCTCCAATTACAGGACAAACATCTTTTTGGAATTTAAAAGAACATTATAACATTAGAAATACAAACCTTTATACCTAACGCTATAGTGTTCTCCTCATTATTTAATTTTCAACCACCACCACCACCAAATCTTAAGAAAAACTAGAATAAATGGTATAAGCCATTTTTTTAGTCCAGCATCAAGATCAAATCCCTGCAGCTGCTCTATCTGGCACCTCTGACGTAACATCAGTGCTTATAAACATCCAATCCAATGCTTCTAATAAAGTGAGTCCAGCACTGCACTCATCTAATGAAATTGGGGTTAGCTTTGAGAACTGAGTTTGACACGGTTCTCACAGCACAAGCACCTCCAGTGCCAGGGCTAGGGTTAGGGCTAGGGTTAGGGGTAGGGTTAGGGTAAGGGTTAGGGGTAGGGTAAGGGTTAGATTCCTGTCATCATTCCCTTAATTTTCCCTCCTTCTCCTGTTTTGCCACTTTTCAGAAATCCAAAGCACTTTGGCAAAAAAATTTAAACCTATTTAGTTTAGAAAAACGTCGCCTGAGAGGGGATATGATAACATTATACAAATATATTCGGGGCCAATACAAACCATTGTGTGGAAATCTATTCACAAACCGGACTTTACATAGGACACAAGGCCATGCGTTTAGACTGGAAGAAAGAAGATTTCGTCTAAGGCAAAGTAAAGGTTTTTTTACTGTAAGAACAATCAGAATGTGGAATTCTCTGCCTGGAGAAGTGGTTTTATCAGAGTCCATACAGATGTTCAAACAGCTACTAGATGCATACTTGCAAAAACAGAATATTCAAGGATATAATCTTTCAATGTAGGGTAATAACTGCTTGATCCAAGGATAAATCTGACTGCCATTCTGGGGTCAAGAAGGATTTTTTTTTCCTAGCTTGTTGCAAAATTGTGCTTCAAACTGTTTTTTTTTTGCCTTCTTTTGAATCAACAGCAAAAAAACAAATGTGAGGAAGGCTGAACTTGATGGACGCAAGTGTCTTTTCAGCTATGTAACTATGTAACTTCTGAAATTCGGCACTTCACCAATTCGGTTCAGTTTGGTACTTCCGAAATTCTGCACTTCGGCACTTCGGCAACTCAGGACTTTAAATTCGGACCAAAATGAATTGCACATGTCTAATGGACATGCTAATTCCACTATTGTGAGGCTGAATACTACTACTAATAGTGTGGTAGTAGCGGGTGGTTGAGGCAAGGATGGAGGAGCTGTTGGGTGCATTGACCGAGGAAGAAGTGTTATGACTCAAAGAGGCCATGGTATTACTGCTGATGGTGGGTTGGGGAAAACAACTCTCTCCCCTCTCTCCATACAGTTAATAAAAAAAGTTTGAAAACTGTGTATTGGTAACCTAGTCTCACACTAGGATGAATGACAAAATAACAACCTTCTATGTCCCACTCAAAGTTGGTTCAAGTGCATCTAACACTAGCTATCTATATATCAATCTAAGATACAGCAGCAAGCTAAACCTAGTCTCACACTAAAATCAATTACCGAGGCTATCTTCCACTCCCACATAGGTATAGCAAGGGTAAAACACATCATATCACTGTTGATCTATCTCCCTCCATAGCTGCAGGCAGAGTGGACATTTATAAAACTCAATATCCCACTAATTTGAAGGAAATAATTTATATCATCTATTAGAAGAAGTAATATCTGTTGAGAAATAGCTTTCATTTGATAGCGCACTATTGTCATGCCATTTACTAATCAGAAAGGCTCAGAATTACACAAGTAGAGAGAGGAGCAGACAGCAAACAACAGATAAAGCATAGTTAACGGGTGAAATTACATTTTTATAGATCAGAAATAGTGTTATATTAATTTACATTTTGTAATGGTATGTCTTCATTTGTATATTTTTTTTAAATAGATTTTTATATTGTTGATGCCTCACCTAATAGCACTTTATATAAAAAGAATTCTCCCACACCAATACAACTTAAGCTCGTTTAAGATGTTATTTGAGTGTCTGGGCATTTTCTTACCTTTTACTGATGGTCACCCATTGAGAAAAATACTATGTATAAAATAGCATATATGACAGTTAAACTGTTAAACATCTGTCATATTTGTTTGTGCTCTCTGAGGTTGTGAACTACAGAGAAGAACCTATGTTTCATACTCCTAAAAAGGCAATATTCTACTGTGCAACAATGAAGCCATAGCCATGCTCATGTGTGGCTAGCAAATCAGGCAATCAATACATCCAAGATGATAGCAAATTGTAGAGGTTACAAGAAGTCAACCCTAAAAATATACTACATTATTACAGCATATTATGCATTTTTGTTATTTCTTGAGCATGATTTAGATTTGATTTCTGTTCATGTCTAAGGTCCTGTTTACTAATCTCTCTTTTACATGTCTGTTCTCTTCATTGCTGGAATATGTCTGGAGTTGTAATGTTTAAATATTTCTGAATTAATGTTTTGTCTTTCTGTCTTTCTGTCTTTCTCAACATTTCTGGAAAGTGTTTATTAATTATTGACATGAGTGAGTCAAAGCAGACATATTCAGATACAAATTTACATTTGCCTCGGTTAGAGTAATATAACTGTAAACGCATTCTCACAGATTTTGTTGTGCCAAATAGTAGAAGCTACAGTATGTTGGCAGTGCCATTGCTCAGATGTTTAAATCCCATTTTAACAAGTACTATTCTCACTGTATGTATGTAATTTTTATTATTGTTTGTATCTACACTGTTATGTTTGTTGGGATAACACTTACTCTTGTTGAAGTGTAAAATTCTTCAATATTTTATGCTTGGAATTCATACAACAATAATGCAAAAATACATTTAATATTGAGAAGGGGCAATCATACTCTCAAGACAAAATTCAAACAATATTTTCTATTAAAATTCTCACAATCAAAGATTTTTATTGAGCACGGATATAGTTTGTTTACTAAATTTTCTTAAAACCTTTTCTGATCTACAATCTCAATTATGGGTTCACTGTTCTGTTATAGGAAGAATTAATTGGGCTCATTCACCAGTACAATGTGGAGTATAGACGATTTACTTGTTCGTAGTGTTGGTGAAACGTTAAAAAAAAATTATTGTTGTCATTTTGTTTTTTAAGAATAGAAATAGTTATGTTTCCTCAGTTTTAATCAAGTGACGTATTCTTTTTTGCAGTGCTTCTTACTTTTACGGTAAAGGCCAGTGGTTCCCATCCTTTTTTCACTTGAGTACCCCTTGGCAGCCCATTTCCATAAATTGTACCCCTCATATTAGCAAAATATTTGTAATTATTATAGATGCTGTTATTTCAAATGTATATGTTTTTCTCTGTCCCATCTCTCCTATTTCTCTGTTCCACGCTCCCCTGCTTCTCCTCTGCCACAGGCTCTACCTGCCTCTGCGCCAGGCTCCCCACAGTGCAGATACACACATGTAGATACACAGACTGATATAAATTGACACACATACTGATACAGACACAAAATAAAAATCACACAAAGACACAGCTACAAACACTGATACACATGCAGATGCACAGACACACACATACAAAGACTAGCACGCATATAGTTGCACAGACCTACTGATACACACACTGACACACATACAGATGTACAGGCACACAGATATAAACAGTGACACACTCATACAGATACATAATACAGATACACACTGACACACATGCAGATACATAGACACACTCTTTAAACATGAACACATACTGATACAAAGATACACACATTGACACAAATGCAGATACAAAAATACACAGATTCAAGCACTGATATACATGCAAATTCAGTCATAAGTAACAATTCAGATGACTAAAATATGACTAAAACTAAAATGGCTTTTTAGTCAAAAGACTATGATTAAAACCAAGTTTAAATATGCCGCCAAAATTAACACTGCTTATAATTACTTACCCTTTCAATATCCACGGTGTGGTGGATCCTAGCTGAAGTGGAGTTTGAATTGACTCCTTGCGGCTCCACTCCTATTGTCTTCACTGTTGCTGGCTCAGTCCAACTCCTGCACTCCCGCATGTTCTGCCACCTGTGCTGGATATGTGGCCGTTACTGTACACATAGCCAGACAGAAAGGGGGGAATACTGCCACTTCCAGGAGCCAGCCCACATCAACAGCCCTCCTGCAAATTGCTATAAGTAAAGTTCCCACTAATGTTCTGGCACACACGACTAGTAATCTCAGAGTGCCGGAACTTTAGTAGGAAACATGTCATAACCCTGAGGACCCGGTCAGCCCCAGATTAGACCCTCTTTCCAGATGCCTATGATTTTTTGAAAATTTTGAGTGTCCTCCCAGGCCTGCCCAGCGGACAACTTGATCGGCTTTCCTGGCACTTTGACAGGGGTGGCCTTGACAGATACACAGACACATAGACGCAAACATTGCCACACATGCAGATACACAGATATACAGATGTACACACTGATACACACACAGATACACAGACATACAGATACACACACTGACACACAGACATACAGACACACATACAGATATGCAGACATACACACAAAAGTACAGACATACAGATACACACTAACACACACAGATACACAGACATACAGATACACACACATATACACTCACTCACACACACTGACCCACACACAGATACACAGACATACAAATATGCACACTGACACATAGATGTCTCGGGTTGTTGGCAGTTGAGGGCTATCTCCTGTCCCAGGTCAGTCTCCCCCTTCGCGGCCCCCTCCCACATGGCTTGGTATGTTACAGCTGGGAGGAAGTGATTGTCTCGCTCTCACTTTCTCCCAGCACTCTGGGCAAGTTAGAAGGGGCTCAGTCGCACTATTAAAGCCCTGCAGCGCACGACCGGGCCCCTCATGGCACATGTACATCAGGTGGCTCTGAGTGTATGGGCCACCTGATGGACCCACTCACCTTCTGGTCACAAGCCCGTGCAATGTGGCAGCACTGTCACCATTACCATTTTTTTTTATTGCGCACCCCCTGGGACACTGAATTGTACCCCTGGGGGTACACATAACATGGTTGGAGTGTTTGGTGATCAACAGAATAGATTGTAATTTTTATTATTTAAATATGATATATATTTAATAGTCAATATTCTGTTTTAAGAAAAAATATATATTTCTAATGTATTGTGGAGGGGACCTATGAGGCAGAACTAGAAAAGTATGCATTGTGATTATTCAGAATATATCACTTGTGTGGAAAGAGTGAGTTTTACCAGATCAGGTCTGAAAAAGAAGATATGGCTATAGTGATACACAATCACTAAAGTCAGACTACATTAGACTAAATAAAAGGTCTCCTGAAGTTGTAAATACAAGTAAGTATTGAATTAAGCATGTTTTCCTACATTTGGGAAATCAGGAAAAGTCTTGAAGGTTAGGTCACTCACATTAGAAGGAATTTTAGAATAGTTTAAAAATGCAACATATTTTTTGTTTACTTTAAAGTGATACCATTTCACCTATCACTTGTTCTGCTATTACACTCTTCAAAGCTTGTCACAACTTCACCATTTCCTTGATTTTATAGACATTTTACCCAAATTTGTAAGGTATTTCACAGTTCTACTCACTTCTTACATAGGCACTGTTATTAATTACTGTTATTAATAAATGACCATTTACATTATCACCAAACTATCTCAGAATCATAATTGGAGGTATAATAACCACAACTCCATATGTGTAATAAAATGACTCACACCTGTCTTCTACAAATGCAAACTTTATTTCATGAATAGCAATTTGAAATGTACATCGTGACTATGCACACCAGGGTCAAGTCTTTCTGCTAAACCAGAACTTTGTCAACCACTAGAGGAGCTGTACAAGTAAGCTTTGTTTTAGGAACTGCCCGCGATTAATCATGGAGAAAAGGAGAACGGAATAACAAATGTTAAAGGGTTACTCCAACCCTTTTCTGTGAAGTATTTTTTTTTAAAACTAAATGCCCTGTTGGTCACTTGGCAGTAATTCTTTTTAAAACATGTTTTAAAGGGACACTATAGTCACCAGAACAGCTAAAGTTTATTGTATTTGTTCTGGTGATAGAATCCTTCCCTTCAGGCTTTTTTCAGTAAATACTGTCTTTTCAGAGAAATTGCAGTGTTTACATTACAGCCTAGTGATACCTCCACTGGCCAATCATCATATGGATACTAGAGGTGCTTCCTGGGGCAGTGCTGCACAATGTACAACACTGCCATTCAATGTCTCAACCCTCTACATGGAGACACTGAACATTTCTCATAGAGATACATTAATTCAATGTATCTCTGTTAGGAGATGCTGATTGGCCAGGGCTGTGTTGGGCTTGTGCTGGCTCTGCCCCTGATCTGCCTCCTCGACAGTCTCAGCCAATCCAATGGGAAAGCATTGTGATTGGCTCAGAAAATCACTTCTGATTATGTCAGCCAAGTAGACAGATCAGGTGCAGAGGCAGCAGCTGCAGACTTGAATAAAAGTAAGATTTTTCTATATTTAGGCAGGCAACACTATAGGATCAGGAATACATTTTTGTGTTCCTGACCCTATAGTGTCCCTTTAAGAATTATAACTAACCTTGAAGCTAGCACTGGGCCAAGTCCTCCATGATCAAGTCTCTGTCATCTCTGTCTTCACATGGCATCATCTCTTTCCCATCCATGGTCCAATCAAATGCTTCACATAGAAAAGCATTTTTGGACCACTGAACACTACACAGTGTTAACGTTCATATGCCCTTCAACAGCAAATAAAATTCATGGCCTGTCCAACAAGCCAATCATTTTCCAGGAAGGGAAAGAGGGAGGAAATTTAAAAAACACAAGGTGGGGGGATGGACAGAGGAAGGAAATTAGTGCCCCCTTTAAGTGAAGACAATTATTACTTTTGATACACTGCACAGGGCCGCCATCAGGGCATGACAACCATTGCCTATGTGCACATATATATAGCAATTATCGCTATATATGTGTGTACCTGCGGGCCCCTGGCTACCTGTACACTGCAGAGTGGGCCCAGCACACTTCACTTTCCAGCTGCTCTTCTTTCTCTAAATCTCGCTAGCTCACAGCCATTCGAGCGTTGCCACGGTACACCATCGCAATGCTCCATGCGGTTTGCAAGAGTTAGAGAGGGAAGAGCGACTGGGAAATTAAGATGAAGTGTGCTGGTCCCCCTCTTCAGTGTACAGGTAGCCGGGGCCAGCACCATGTCACCAGACCAACAGGGAATGTGATCTCCCCCTCCCTGACTACAGGTAAGTAGCAAACAGGGGGGGGGATAAAATAAAATGTATTACAATAAATAAATAAAAAAAGTAAAAAATAAATATGTTCTTTTTCCCCCCACAGTAAGCAGCCCCACAACAACATTTTACACAACATTTACACACACTACATCCATACACAAACCCACACTCAGCAGTCACTATACACACTCTACATCCTTACACAAACACAGACGCTGCAGTAATTATACACACACCAATCCATTTCACAAACAAACACTCTGCATTCACTACACACACTACATCCACTACACCGATACTCTGTATTCACTAAACACACACTACATCCACTACACAAAAACACTCTTCAATTTACATACTCTGCAGTCACTATACACAAACTACATCCACTACACAAACAAGCACTCTGCATTCACTATACACACTCTGCAGTCTCTATACACACTGTATCTAATACACACAAATACTACATCCACTACACAAACACACACTCTGCATTCACTACACCCACTACATCCACTACACAAACACACACTCTGCATTCACTGTACACCCACTAAATCCACTACACAAACACACACTTTGCATCTAATACATAGAAACACTACATGCATTATACAAACGTACAATTTGCATCCTCTATACACACTTCATCCATGACATAAACACCACCTCCACACAATCTACATCCATTACACACACACACCACATTCAGTACACATACACACTTAACCCTTGTTGGCGGACTCAGGAATGGACTCGGGGGAAGGCCCTGTGGGCCCAGAACGTGAGCTGTGACAACATTTCTAATGGCAGCCCTGACAGTGCATATTGTTGATTGATTTAATGTCCACACTGAACTAATTTTAAGCAGCCTGGATAAAAGTCACATGTGCAGGGGGTGCAAATAGACCCTCGCACAAAATCCGATTGCTCTGTATAGGTAGAGTTTAAGGCTGAAAAGGATTGCTTGCACCAAGATATACCTTACAATATTTATCTGTATTTTTATAGCTTCAGCATATCTTGCGCTCTTTACAATTAAAATGTAGGGATATTACAGATGTACAATTAAAAAAACAACTTTAAAAGAACTATACAAAGAAAGTTATTGAGAACCCTGCTCAAACAAGCTTACAATCTAAAGGATTTATAGAGATCTACACGTTTCCGCATGCTGGAAAAAATTTTTTGTTGTCATTGATGTCTCAGTGAACTTCACAAATTTAAAATTCATCTCTCTAAAGCGGCATAAATGTCTATCCACTAAAGAAACTTTTCAACAGTACCTATTATTACCTCTAACTAAAACATTTTTCTTCCTTTCAATGATATATCATTATTTTTCTGAATATTTTCCTCTTCCATTTCTCATTTCAATTGTAAAGTTCAGGAGTATTCACATCCTACTATATTGGTCATTTCTGTATACCACATAAACCATTTTTTTTTCAATGTACCAAGCTATACAAATAACTAAGAATAAAAAACTACTTTTATGAGTAGAGAGAAAGCTGTCACTGCAGACAACACACCGTACCTTGAATGTCATGTTCTCTGCATTGTTTAACCAAAATACTTTCTAAAATATAAATTCAAATATAAAAAAGAATATTGCTGTATCAGCAAAGTAAGAGTGAAAATAATTTTCATTTCTCACATTTTTGCAAAGCTTACAAATGGCAGAAATATGATTAACCTCATTAGTTTGTGCAGGTTAAACTATCCATATGTTAATTAGTATATTTGTGTTAATTGCTAATTTTCATTTCTCACAAAAAAAGTGTAAATTGTGGCATCATCTGACCTTCAATGCTCACATGATAATGCTACTAAGTTGTGCAATTGCTTAAATTAATTGCACCCCAGGGCTATCATATTATGCATGAACAGTTACCCAAATGAATGGCAATGTTTCAGACAATATGAAAGAATAGAGATTCAAATGTGTTTCTTGTGAATGCTAGTAGTTACATGACAACTGACATGATACCCAATTACAAGATCACTAATTAAGGCTATCAAGCAAGTCTGAGTACTTTGGCTGTCAAGTGATTACTTATTTCTGGTTCATGGCTTGAGAAAACATTCTCCAAAGTGACCCTAGGTCTGAATACAATAAGATCAAGACTAAAGACATTTTAGTAAACCCATACATTAACTCTTTAGGTACCAGGGAACCTGAGAAAGTGCAGATAGAAAAGCTTTCAATTAACAATTTACGAAACATCATAACGTGTATCAGTTTTTCAATTGAATGGCAGTTAAATATCCCAGACAAGTGGATGGACATGTGGTGATACATGTTACCAGATTAACATTGTTTTTGTTTCTTACAAGAGACCTTTAAGACCATTCCCCAATACCCGTTGTTCCTGAAAATGTCCCTAATCCAATGTCACATACTGTTTAAGCATGCACAATGCACCCAAGACACGATATTTTAATTTATTTAAATACACATCAATGGTGACTACCAACTATGACCATAGGCGTGCACAGCCTATTGCATTAGGGTGTGCACCCTAAAGCACAAACACACGGCGCATGTGTATATATGTAATATATATTTATATATATATATATATATACATACATACATACACACATATACACACACACACATACACTGCTGTGTATGTGTGTGCTGTGTGAGGGTGGTTTGAGGGTGCTGGTAGTGTGCTATGTGGGTGAGGGTGTTTGTGTGTGTGTTTGTTAGGGTCCTGTTACTGTGCTGTGTGAGGGTGCTGTGTGTGTGAGGGTGCTGTTTGTGTGATGTGTGCGTGTGATGGTGCCGTTTGTGTGATGTGTGTGGGTGTCGTGTATTTGTGAGGGTGCTGTTTGTGTGTGTTTGTGAGGGTGCTGTTAGTGTGCTGTGTGTGAGGGTGTTGTGTGTTTGTGAGGGTGCGGTTAGTGTACTGTGTGTGTGAGCGTGCAGGCTGTATGTTTGGAGGGATTGTGGAGGTGGGGGCAGATTAGTAAATATCCCCCCTCCCTACCTTATATAGGGAGGGGGGATCCTTGCTGCCATGTGCCATCCCTGGTGGTCCAGTGGAGAGTGAACTCTAGCCTGCGGGGCTAGAGTTAACTCTCACGAGATCTGAGTGTTGCCGTGGCAATGCTCAGATCTCGTGAGAGGAACCTGGCGGAGCTGCTGTCTAGAGCTCCCCGGGTCCTCTACTGCCTCCCTCCATGTTGCTGTGGGCTGGTGAGGTAGATCTTTGATCTCCCTGCTAGCCCATGGAGGCTTAGAGCAGAGCCGGCACTCAGATAGCGCCGACTCTGCGTGAGCCGACAGGGGAGATCTGGAGATCTCCGGTGAAGTCCTGGGGAATAAAGTGTGGGAACTCTTTTCCCACCTCCCCAAAAAAATAATATACACGTGTGTGTGTGTGTGTGTGTGTGTGTGTGTGTATATATATATATATATATATATATATATATATATATATATGCGTGCACACACAGACTGACACATACACAGATACACATATATACGCGTGCACACACACACATTCACAGACACACACACTCACAGACACACACACACATTCAGACACACACACTCTCAGACACACACCTACATTTACAGACACACTTACAGACACACATATATACATTCACAGACACACTCACTCACAGACACACAGACACATACACACATTCACTCACAGACACATACACACAGACACACAGACACACACACATTCACAGACACACTCACTCACAGACATATACACACAGACACACACACACACACACATACATACATTCACAGACACAATCACTCACAGAAACATACACACAGACACACACACACACACATACATACATTCACAGACACAATCACTCACAGACACATACACACAGACACACACACACACACATACATACATTCACAGACACAATCACTCACAGAAACATACACACAGACACACACACACACATACATACATTCACAGACACAATCACTCACAGACACATACACACAGACACACACACACATACATACATTCACAGACACAATCACTCACAGACACAGACACACACATACATTCACAGACACACTCACTCACAGACACATACACACAGACACACACACACACATACATACATTCACAGACACAATCACTCACAGACACATACATACAAATTATTATTTTTTAATTAAAAAAAAGTCCACCCAGCCTCCCTACCTGGAGTGCTGGCGTGGACTTGTCCCTGGGGTCCAGTGGGTCGGTCAAGCGCCGGTCTCCACTCAGCCGCGGTGAGAGAGCTGTGTGCTCTCTGCTCCCTCTCGCCGCGCGGGCTGTCTGTTGTAGCTGGGAGCCGGAATATGACGTTCATATTCCGGCTCCCAGCATCAGCAAACAGCGCGCGGCGAGAGGAAACAGAGAGCACACAGCTCTCTCACCGCGGCTGAGTGGAGACCGGCGCTTGACCGACCCCAATGACAGGGGGAACATAGGGTGAGGAAGGGGGAGCTGAGTGCCTGCAGGAACAGCGTTCCTGCTCAAATAAAAGTGCAGGAACGCTGTTCCTGCAGGACTCAATACATAGGTGTGCCACGGGGATTAGGGTGTGCCCAGGCACACCCGGCACACCCCGTGCGCACGCCTATGACTATGACTGAATGGAGACTGCATTTGATTCCATTTATTAAATGACCTCTTTAATTTTATTCAGTGGATTGAAATTTTAGGTCAAAGGTGCATTGCAAATGTGCAACTGACCTAGGGATTTTCAATAGGGACTTCTGGTTCATGCATGAGTGAGAGACTCCTGGGACAGAAATGCAGCAAAGATAAATATAATTTTTAAAGAAAATATTTGTACATTGTCAATGGAATGCTGAAAACTAGTGCTGCTACAGAGTGAATCTATTCCATTTGTATATATAACTGATCTCACCCATAAAGGTAATTTATATTCACAATGACAACAAGTTTCCTCTGCACACTACAGAACAGCATGGTACAAAACCCCCAGACCACTGGTTCAGCCTTCTTTGGGCCTCATTAGTGAGGTATAGCCAGGGGAGGGCTGGCAGCCATAGGCCTGAGGGGCAAATCCAGTCAAGTGGCCCATTGCACCAAGAGGAGAGTAAAAACATCTTTCCCATGTGATTGAAAGCGGGGGGGGGGGGCAGTCACCTAAACAGACACACTCACTGACAGGCACACACAGAGGGGGGACATGAAATGAGAGGGGGGACAGGAGCTGAGGGGGGACAGGAGCTAGGAGGGGGGGACAGGGGTGAGGAAGGGGGGCAGGGGCTGAGCAAAGGGACAGGGGCTGAGCAAGGGGACAGGGGCTGAGCAAGGGGACAGGGGCTGAGGAAGGGGACAGGGGCTGAGCAAGGGGACAGGGGACAGGGGCTGAGGAAGGGGACAGGGACTGAGGAAGGGGAACAGGGCTGAGCAAGGGGTCAGGGGCTGAGCAAAGAGACAGGGCCTGAGGAAGGGGACAGGGACTGAGGAAGGGGAACAGGGCTGAGCAAGGGGTCAGGGGCTGAGCAAAGAGACAGAGGCTGAGCAAGGTGACAGGGGCTGAGCAAGGGAATGGAGGCTGATCAAAAGTGGGAGGAGGGGACAGGGGCTGAGGAAGGGGGGCAGGGGCTGAGCAGAGGGACAGGGGCTGAGGAAGGGGATAGGGGCTGAGGAAAGGGGACAGGAGATGAGTAGGGGGACAGGGGCTGAGTAGGGGGACAGGGCTGAGGAAATGGACAGGGGCTGAGGAAAGGGGGCAGGGTCTTAGAAAGGGGATAGGGGTTGAGGAAGGGGACAGGGTTGAAGAAAGGGAGAAGGGAAGGGGGGCAGGGTTGAGCAAAGGGACAGGGGAAGGGGCAGAGCTGAGTAGGGGGACAGGGGCTGAGCAAAGGGACAGGGGCTGAGGAAAGGGATAGGTCTGAGGAAAGGGATAGGGCTGAGGAAGGAGGACAGGGCGGAGGAAAGAGAGCAGGGGCTGAGGAAAGGGACAGGGGCTGAGGAAAGGGACAGGGGCTGAGCAAAAGGACAGGGGCTGATCAAGGGGACAGAGGCAGAGAAAAGGGACAGGGCTGAGGATGGGGACAGGGCTGAGGAATGGGATAGGGGCTGAGGAAGAGGACAGGGCTGAGGAAGGGGGACAGGGGCTGAGGAAAGGGATAGGGGCTGATGAAGGGGACAGGGACTGAGCAAAAGGACAGGGGCTGAACAAAGGGACAGGGGCTGAGCAAAGGGACAGGGGCTGAGCAAGGGGGCAGGAGCTGAGGAGGGGATAGGGGCTGGGACTGGGGCTGAGGAGGGGGACAGGGCTGAGGAAGGGGATAGCGATTGAGGAAGGGGAGCAGGGGCTAAGGAAAGGGACAGGGCTGAGGAAAGAGACAGGGGCTGAGAAAGGGGGACAGGTGTGAGTAGGGGGGCAGGGGCTGAGCAAAGGGACAGGGGAAGGGGACAGGCAGTGGCGTACATACCGGGGTCGCAGGGGTCGCGGCCGCGACCGGGCCCGGCCCACCAGGGGGCCCGGCCGCCCTGCGACCCAGGTATGTACCCACAGGGCCAGCCTCTTCTGCTGGGGGGCCCAGGAGCTGGCCACCTCAGGGCCCCCCGAGGCTGGCCCTGCTGTCACCCGGCTGGCGGGCGCGCGAGGGAGCACTGTCCCCTGAGTGCTCCCTCTTCAGCTCCCTCGCGCACCGCACTGAAACCAGAGCCGGATGATGACGTCATCTTCCGGCTCCGGCATCAGTACGCGGCGCGTGAGGGAGCTGAAGAGGGAGCACTCAGGGGACAGTGCTCCTCGCGCGCCCGCCAGCCGGGTGACAGCAGGGCCAGCAACACCACTGGACCCCAGGGAATCCCCTCAGCTCTCCCACAGGTAAGGAGGCTGGGGGGATTAAATTGAAAAAAAAAACGTGTGTTAGTGTGTGTGTTAGTGTTAGTGTGTGTTAGTGTGTGTGTGTTAGTGTGAGTGTGTATTAGTGAGTGTGTGTGTTAGTGAGTGTGTTAGTGTGTTAGTGTGTGTGTGTGTGTTTGTGTGTGTTAGTTTTAGTGTGTTAGTGTTAGTGTGTGTTAGTGTTAGTGTGTGTGTTAGTGAGTGTGTGTGTTAGTGTGTGTGTTAGTTTTAGTGAGTGTGTGTGTGTTAGTGTGTGTGTTAGTGTGTGTGTTAGTTTTAGTGTGTGTGTGTGTTAGTGTGTGATAGTGTGTGTGTTAGTGTGTGTGTTAGTGTGAGTGTGTGTTAGTGAGTGTGTGTGTTAGTGTGTGTGTTAGTGTGTGTGTTAGTGTGAGTGTGTGTTAGTGAGTGTGTGTGTTAGTGTGTGTGTTAGTTTTAGTGAGTGTGTGTGTGTTAGTGAGTGTGTTAGTGAAAGTGTTAGTGTGTTAGTGTGTGTGTTAGTGTGTGTGTGTTAGTTTTAGTGTGTGTTAGTGAGTGTGTTAGTGTGTGTGTTAGTGTTAGTGTGTGTTAGTGTGTGTTAGTGTAAGTGTGTGTGTTAGTGTGTGTGTGTGTGTTAGTGTGAGTGTGTGTTAGTGAGTGTGTGTGTTAGTGAGTGTGTGTTAGTGTTAGAGTGTGTGTGTTAGTGTGTGTGTGTTAGTGTGAGTGTGTGTTAGTGTGTGTGTTAGTGTTAGAGTGTGTGTGTGTTTGTGTGTGTTAGTGTTAGAGTGTGTGTGTGTTAGTGTGTGTGTCTGTTACTGAGTATGTTTGTGTGCGTCTGTCACTGAGTGTGTGTCTGTCAGTAAATGTGTGCATCTATTCATGAGAGTGAGTGTGTGTGTGTGTGTGTCTTAAGCACTTACCTTTCTCCAGCGCTGGACTCCCTTGGCGCTGGGGATCTCTCCGTCCCGATCCGCCTCTCAGCTCCGAATGCACATGCGTGGCAAGAGCCACGCGCGCATTCAAACTGCCCATAGGAAAGCATTACTCAATGCTTTCCTATGGACGTTCAGCGTCTTCTCACTGTGATTTTCACAGTGAGAATCGCAGAAAATCCTCTAGCGGCTGTCAATGCGACAGCCACTAGAGGCTGGATTAACCCTCAGTGAAACATGGCAGTTTCTCTGAAACTGCTATGTTTTCAGCTGAAAGGTTAAAACTAGAGAAACCTGGCACCCAGACCACTTCATTTAGCTGATTTGATCTGGGTGTCTGTAGTGGTCCTTTAAGTGTATGTGTTTATGCATGCACTGGCGTACATACTGCGGTCGCACGGGTCGCAGCCCCAAAATGTTTTTTTTAAGTACATAAAGTCTAAAAACACTGAAAATAGAGATGGTTATGTTAGTAAATGGAAACCTGGAAAAATATGACATTTTAAATAATTAATTTTATTCAGTATTTATCGAGGTGGAACTTATGGTAAGAGTGATTACTAAAAAAACACTTCCAGAAAAATTGTGTTTGGATGACTTAAGACAAGGTGCTGCAGCAACTAAATAAAGTTCATGTAAAAAAAACTTCACTTAAGAAGTTTAGTGTGGAAATAAGTGAAGCTCTGTTTTTAACCATTCGGGATTATTTTTGTTCAAGAATTCTACTGGAAGATTGGTGAAAGAAAGATGTAAGTACTATATTCAAAAATGGTTCAAAATCTCTCACTGGAAATTATAGACCTGTGAGCTTAACTTCTGTGGCTGAGAAAGTATTTGAAGGGTTGTTAAGGGATAATATTCAGTAATTCATCGGGAAGAACATTGTCATTAGCATTGCCATCTGGGCAGCAGAGCTAGCTGTCCATGACTATAGACCTGTTATTGGCCTTAAAATTCAAGGGCTATCAATCGCTGATAGCACCAGAGGTAGCATTACAGTGCCCACAGGGGAAAGATACAAGAAGCTATACTGGAAGTAACACAGGGGGAACATAGCAGTAGCAACAGTTCCTGGCCCCTGCCAAATGTGTATAATATTGTCTTTTTCTCTCCCCCAATAGCCCCAGTGACTGTCTGAGGGATGATTAAGCAAGGGAATTTTCTCAAATTTAAAATTAATATATATAAAGCCAGGGAAGCCCATGGGTGACAAGGGGAGGGGGACATTTCTGACACAGAGCACTGTGCTTCCTGTCACTTATAGTTTTAATAACTCCTACTGCACATACCCAGCATCTTCTTTAAAGTGCTCAGTCACTCTACAGCTGAGACATGAGACACTCATGTTGTGGCTATTTGAACTGGGACTGGGGCTGTGACTCTGAGGACTGATCTGGTACTGATTTCAATCTGTTAAACCTGTAAAGATTGTTGATTCTGTTAACCATGTCAGCTTCTTCTTGGCTCCATATTACCCCTGTTGATTAGTTATATTACCAGCTGCAAAGGTAATGAGGAATCTATCAGTATCATATTTAACCCTGTGTACACTGTGTGCAGATAGCTAATAGTGAGTCAGGAGTACCTAGCATGGTTGGAGTCTACTAGTATGTTGATTATTTAACCATAGGCACATTGTGTGCTAAAAGAGAGCTAATAGCTGACATGTTTAATAACAGCATCAATATTAAATAGAAAGCTAAAGTTATCATAGCAGGGACACTACAGAGAAGGCGATCATGTAAGGGAGAGCTAAGAAAATTCTAAGAAGATAGAAAGAGAGCTAAAGAATCTTGCAGAGACATGTACCATGTCGGTATCTCTGTATTGCAGCTTTGCATAATCCATCAATGTGATCCTGGTTGTGTGGGAAAGAGTATCTCCTTACTGTGCCCAGCGGTGTGTGTTATTTCATTGTATTTTACTCAGCTCTACCTGCTGTATGGGTAGCTCTGTAGTCTACCCAGCTCTGTGTATTGTATAGGTATCTTTTTTGTGTCCAACTCGTTGTATTTTTTCTTAGCTCCCTTTGTGTTATGGTTATTTATGTATTGTACTCAGCTCTTTGTATTTTATAGATATCTTTACGTTGTGCCCAGCTTGTTTTATTGCATGAGTATCTATATATTATGCTCACCTCTTTGTATTGTGTGAGTATCTCTGTACTTTATAAGGAGCAGTAAATCGCTGGGATCCACCATTGCTGCTGATATAGGGATATATACGCTGACAATGCTGCCATCTGACTCCAAATATGTTATTGTATTTAGCTCTTTCTATCGAGAAATCAATGTCAAAGGGACACTATTGTCACCAAAACAACTTTAGAATAGCAAAGCATTTGTTTGTGTACATATCACGCCCCTGCAGTCTCACTACTCAATTATCTGCTATTTAGGAGGCAAATCACATTTCTTTCTGTGCATGCAGCCCCAGCCACAGCTCCCCTGGCTGTGACTCACACAGACTGCATGAAAATAAATGGTTTCCATTTCAATCAGATGTTAACTTACTTTCAAAGTTTGTATCTCCTGCTTTGTAAATTGAACTTTAATAACAAGGTCTAGCAAGCTATTCATAGTGCATAAACATCGGATGACTCTTTACAGGAAGTGTTTAGGAAGGCTGTGTAAGTCATGTATGTAATTAAAATTAAATTTACAGAGAAGGAGTTAAAAACTAAAGTAAGTTAACATGTGATTGAAAATGAAAGTGTCAGTCACAGTCAGTAGAGATGTGGTTAGGGCTGCATAAACAGAAACAAAAGTGATTTAACTCTTAAATAGCAGATAATTGAGCAGTGAGTCTTCAGGGATGGAAACATGTTAACTGCTTCTTTAAGCTAAAGTTGTTTTGGCGACTATAATGTCCCTTTAAGGATGGATTTCCCCTGTCAGGAACAACACCTGCACCTTTGAGGTTTGACCATACACTTGATCATTTTATATTGAGACAAGAACATCTGGAATTTGAAGCATCCAAGATACAAACCAGAAAGATCTCCACGTTGCACTAATTAAATAAACAGCTTTTTACAGTATGTGTCTTATAGTCTAGAGAGCTGTACAGTGGGAGAAATGGTCAGTTAGCTAATACAATACAAAACTGCATTTTCTATATGTAAAGATGCAATAGACTATGCATTCTAGCTTGTTGGCATGCTTATGTGAAGTTCTCGTAATAATGAAAGGATTTCTTGGGATAACAGAAACACAGTGTAGGGAAGTAATGATAGAGAAATATGCAAAATTAAAAAAAATAATAATATTCGCACACTTCGGTCCATGAATATATGTATATGATATTCTGCATGTTTCATAAATAGGTCTTGCCACGTGTAAAAGCTTACTGTTCAAATATGGTTTCTTAGTCATCTGTAGCTTTGCATTTGTGTTAATATGAATATTCTGATGAAAATTGGCTTTGGGTAACTGTTTCTTTCTGTTGATATCTGCTTCTCTGTGTTTTCCAATCCCGATAACAGATGGTTCACCAACTGACTCTGAACAGTCTAATGTAAGATTCATTGGGCTTCACAGGAAATCAAAGATCAAGCAACAATATAGAAGGTGAAGCAGCACCTCATCAGCCAACAACACAGTATGAGATAGCAGAGCGTTGGAGAATAAAGAAAACACATAAGAAAGATAGAATGAGGAGAGTGACAAATAATAGAGAATGAAAATAGTTTACTAGTCTAATTCGTATATGTCGTTTTAGGTTAAAGCAAGGTAGATTGATTAAAGAATCTGACATCAAGGTGGGATTTATTTCATTTGTGACTTTAATAATATAGATTCCGTGCATTTTTCGATGAAACATGCGTAATAGTGAAAATTCATTTAAGTGATAACTCTTTTTTTTTTTTTTTTTTTTTATTATAGTTTATAATTTATAAGGTACAAACAATAAATATACATTGTTGGAGTATACATATAATAGTTTACATATTGATGGCCACAACAGTTAATGTATAGCGAATCAGATATAATTAATCCGTTATAATTTCAAAGTATCCATACATTTCAGAGTTACTTATATCTTCCAATTTCATAGGCGCATACATCAAATCTATTGTTCTTTACAATACAAGTCGAGTTGTATCTAGTAGCATGTCCTTCCTAATTCGAGTAATTGCGTTATTGTAACCCAGAGTTGCGTCATTTTTCAGTTAGGATCTAATGGCGCCTATGGAAGGCTTAGTATCAATGGTCTTACTGCCTTAAGTACAGAGTACTTTGTCCCTATGGTCTGTGGTGCCATCACTGTATAATAGATTGGGAAGGTAATGTTCCCCCTATTTCCTCCTGCTTATGATAATCATTCCGTTTGTACCCGTTTTCTGAATATATATAAAGAACCTTTCTGTTATCAAAAACAAAAAGCAAAACAAAAACAAAGAAACTATGGGGGAGGAATACTGGGTAGAAGGTGGGAGTGTTGGGGGGGGGAGGGGGGGGGGCGCATATTCCCGGTATTTTTTTTTTTTTTTTTTTTTTTTAGCTCTTCAATTTAGTGTCTAGGGTTTTCCCTGTACCTTTTGTAATTTAATTGTTTATGTGCCCTGTTTCACAGGGTTTCTGTACTTGTCCCACATGCTCCACGCATCTATGCAGAATTGCTTTGGCATTCTATATGCTCGGACAGTGCATTCATATAGTCTAATGTTGTCAAGGTGTGTAGTAATTGTGTTCAATAATGGAGGATCCTTTTGTAGCCACATCTTGGCTATGGCTGTTAGTACTGCCATGGTTATATGGAAGAGGAGATATCGAAGGGATTTTGAAAGGTCCCGTGGTATGTGTTGTAAGAGGAATATCTCAGGTTTGAATTCTATGTCCACCTTTCCTATTTGGTTGACAAGGGATTGTATAGTCGTCCATAGTTTTGTGATGGCAGGGCATGACCACCAAATATGTATAACGTCACCCGTGTCATGACCACAGCGCCAACATGCTCCTGTCTGTTTCGGGTCAATGTGTTTCAACCTGTTGGGCACCATATGCCATCTATAAAGCATTTTTCTCGACAGTTCTATGTGGGTTGTGGATAGTGTGAGGTGTTTGTGTGCCACAAAGCTCTTCTGCCAGTTTTCTTCTGGCAATTGTCTCCCTATATCCTGTTCCCATTTTTTTATGAAAGTCAGGTCCCGTATCTTTTTCGCGGGTAGATAGCTGCTATACACTTTGGAGAGTATACCAGATGTTTTTTTAGTTTTAGTACATAATTGCTCTAAGGCTATCATATTCCTCTTTATGTCTGTGGTGTATGTTGATCCCCTATTTCTCCCAATCCATGAAATTATTTGTCTATGTGCATATTCCGCCGTGATTGGCAACTTATACTTTTTTTGTAGTGAGGTGAAGGTTATATATTCTTCTTTATCCCTAAGTTTGTATACGTGAGTTAGGCCTGCGTCAGCCCATTTCCTTATATTTAAATGTGGGATCAAGACTTCAAAGGAGCGTAGGAGCATATTTGGGAGCAGCTCCTTATCAAGATTTAGGAATTTGGTATATTTATCCCATTCTCTTAGGGTTAAGGATGTTGTGGGAAGAATTTCATTGAAATGTTTCCTATGTGTTTTGCTTATTCCTGCCAAAGTTGTAATTTCGTATCCCTCTGTGTGTGAGGCCTCCAGATGTACCCACGCCGGGGGTATGGAGTGGGAGTGTAGTGCTGCTATTAGTGTGCCAATCACTGCTGCTTTATAATACAAATCTAGGTTTGGGAGACCCATACCCCCCGTTTTTTGCGATAGGTACAGTATGTTTGCAGCAACTCTAGGACGCTTGTTCGCCCAGATGAAGGCGTTAATTGTGTTTTGTGCTTCTTTAATGTATGCCGTGTTCAGTTGAATGGGTAAGGTACGGAATAGGTATTGGAGCTTGGGAAGGATCATCATTTTAACAGCGGCTATCCTTCCGGTCCATGATATATATTTGTTTGCCCAGCTTCTAAGTTGAGATTTAATAGATTGAAGGAGTGTGATATAATTGGATTTGTACAATTTGTGTGCATGTGTCGTAAATTTTATCCCTAGAAATGTGAGATGGTCCTGTCTCCACTCAAAGGCTGTGGATTGCTGTAATAATTTAGTCGCTTCGGGCGTTGTAAAGAGACTCATTGCTTGTGTCTTAGACACGTTTAACTTGTAATAAGAGCAGGCACTATATGCCCTCAGTAACGTGTTGAAGGTTGGGATGGAAATTTGCGGGTTTGTTAATGATAGCATGACATCGTCAGCATATGCTGTTATTTTGTATTCTCGTCCCCCTTTTATGATGCCAGAGATTTGTGGTTCATCTCTTATGGCTTGTAGCAGTGGCTCTAAGGCCAATATGTATAGTAGTGGTGACAGTGGGCAACCCTGCCTTGTTCCATTAGTAATATAGAAGGGTTGCGATGCAAACCCTCCATTTGTCACTCTAGCCGAGGGCTTGGAATATAGTGCCGCGATTAATTTTAGGAATTGTTGTGGGAAATTGAACTTCTGTAGTGTTTCTCGTAAGAAGCCCCAGTGCAACCTGTCAAACGCTTTTTCAGCGTCGAGCGACAGGAATACACTGGGTTCCCCTTGGTGTTGCTTGGTATATAGTAGATTGTATAGTTTCCTTGTTCCTTCAGCCCCTTGTCTGCCCTTCACAAACCCCACTTGGTCTTGATTAATAATCGTGGGTATCATATCTGCTATTCTAGTGGCATATAGTTTGGCTAATATTTTGGTATCCGTATTTAGGAGGGATATGGGCCGTAGGTTTTGAGGTTTATTTGGTGGCTTACCAGGCTTTGGCAGCGTAACTATATGTGCCATCAGCATTTCATGTGGCATATTGCCTGTGGATATTATGTGGTTAAATGTATCTACCAGATGTGGTCCTATGATATGGCTAAATGTTTTATAGTAAGAGTTAGTGAGACCATCTGGGCCCGGTGATTTGCCCGGAGGAAGCGATTTTATTACTTGTAGAACTTCAGGCAGGGTAATGGGGTTGCTAAGAATTTTATTTTGGTCGTCTGTGAGGCTAGGCAAGGAAATGTTGGATAAGAAGTTTTGGATATCCTGCGTGGACGGTTGAGGTGTCTGAGAGTCCTGTCTTATATTGTATAATGTTTCGTAAAAATTTGCAATTTCTACCAAAATTTCCCTTGGGTCATGCACTTTTCCCCATGTACGGTTATGTAGATATGGGATTTTTGATTGGGCTTGCTTCTGTCTTAAGAGCAATGCCAAAGCCTTACCTGCTCTATTGCCCTGTGTGTAGGTGCGTATTTTCAAGTTCTGAAGCATGTGCGCTGTTTCGTCTAAGAGTAGTTCATTTATTTGAGTTGTGATTAAGGCTATTTCTTTTGACAGGTCTATCTTAGGGGTTGAGTGGTGTGCTTTTTGTAGATCTCTCAATTTTTTTAATAAGTCAAGGTATTTTTGTTCCTTAATTTTTTTTAGGTAAGCCGCTCTGCTAATAAAAATCCATCTGACCACTGCCTTATGAGCTTGCCAGGTAGTGGTAGGCTCTAATTCTGGTAATGTATTATTATGGAAATATTCCCTAATATCCTGGCTTAGTTGGGTGCAGAAGTCTTTGTGCTTAGTTAGAGCATCATTTAAGCGCCACGGGGGTTTCCCCTTGTGATCATATTTGGTTTGGAGTTTTACTGTTACTGGGGCGTGGTCAGACCACACTATGTCCCCTATTTCACTATTCGTTGTTCTTGGTAAGATGTCAGCAGTGACGAGAATCATGTCTATTCTAGAATGAGTTTTGTGGATGTGGGAAAAGTATGAGTATCCCCTTTCAGTTGGGTGTTGTAGTCTCCAAATATCATACAAGTTGTGTTCCATAATTACTTTGTTTAGTGTTTTACATTGTTGTATGAGGATCTTTGACCTGGGAGCACCCTGAGCTAAGGAGGTGTCTTCTATCGGGTGTAGTACATGATTCATGTCACCGCACAGCATCATTGATGTTTTTTGCGTGGGTGGAATCTTGTTGAGGACTTTAAGCAAAAAGTTCCTCTGATGTACATTTGGACTATATACCCCTACCAACGTGTATTTAACAGCGTTGATTGTGCAATAAATTATAAGGTAACGACCTTGTGCGTCTTTTTTGAGTTGCAACAGTTCAAACGTGAGGGACTTATGAAAAAGGAAAGACACTCCCCTGGACTTGGAAGAGTGGGTTGCATGATATTGGGTGGGAAAATCTTTCATACCAAAAACTGGGACCTTATTATGTTTAAAGTGCGTCTCCTGTATACACATAATATCCGTGTGATTTCTATTCATTGTTTCTAAAAGTACCCGTCTTTTATGCGGGGTGTTAAGACCCCTTACGTTATGAGATTGTATTGTCACACTCATTGGTGGGTTTTAAAATATTGCGGTCAGGTAATATAGGTTGTTCCGAACCCCATACCATATGTCTGTTGGTTAGTCTGTTTTGTTTTAGTGCGTTCCATAAGTGTGTCAGGTGTGATGCTTGGCAATAGACAGTACAAGGCAAGTACGTTGTTGTAGCGTCAACTTTACCGGGAATGTGGGGGGGGTAGAAAAGTTTCGGATAACCGGGGGGTATATAACTTGGATCTGTAGAACTTACCCCAGTTGGGGTCATGGCACCTAGCTGTGGAGCCATGGGGGGTAGATATCGAAATATCTGTGTGGGTGGCTAACGGCCTTAACGTATTAGAATTTTTAGATTAGGACCTTATCTTGTGAGTGACGACCCATTTGTATCCTATTGTGACCTCGACGAGGAAACCTCATTGCCAGCAGTTAATAGAAACACCATAGCGTAAAACATGGAAATCAGTGCACAACAATGCATTCTTTCAGTTAACATCATAGAGAGTTTGCATAGTGTTAATACCTGTCTATTGTATGTCTGACTTTTGAAATGTATGCATTTCGTATCCAAACTGTAACACTTTTTATCAATTTACACACTAGCATAAGGTAGTATAAGTGAGTATTTAGGGTTCAGTCATCGTCGTTAATTAATTTTTTTTTTTTTTTTTTTTTTTTTTTTAATTATTACCCTCCCAGTGACTATATGTTTCTTAATCCTACCATTCCATCTATGTGTGTGGGATAGTGTATTGACAGTCATCAGATACCGTATATTAGCCTACAGTCTGCATATGTACAATACCTGAACCTTTAAGCAGTAATTGTTTTGCATTTATGCTTCTCAATGATCTCAGTTCTTGTTAGGGCTTCTCTGTGTTATCATTAGCTGTATTCATGAAAAGGAATGTCACAGTGTCTGTCCGAGTCTATTGATGTTCTTAAGGTGATTATAATATCCATGTCCTATGTTTCTTGTCAGTGGTATACGCTGATCGTTGTGATCGTCGTCGTGCTTCAGATGTTATCGGCTTGTACTTTAGAGGGATCCTCCAGAGGTTCAAGGCATATCGGATGCCTGTATGGTATTGTTGTGGTGTCTTATACGGGTCACAAACGTTGTGTAGCAATAGGTGTGATCTTATTTTTTTTCAGGAATTTTGTTCCAATCCACCTGCAGGCGTCGTGAAGATGTCACCGCTTTTTCGGTCTTTTTGCTTGTTATACCCCAGGTTTGCAGGAGCATCTCTCCTTCCTCAGGTGAGGATACGGTGTGTAGTTTACCCTCTCGGGAGATAATAATTTTAGTCGGGAACCCCCATCTAAACCTCAGGCCATTGGCTCGTAGACCGTCAGCAATGTGAGCAAGGTCTTTTCTTTTCTTTAACGTTGTGACGGACAAATCTGCAAATAGTTTTACTGCTGGGTAGTCTGGATGTGGTGCAGACATGTTTCTGCTGGCACGTAATATCAGCTCCTTAATGTGATAATAATGTACCCGTGTGAGTACATCTCTCGGCACGGTTTCTGTCAGGTACCTTGGTTTTGGGATCCGATGTACTCGATCCAGAAGCAGCATTTCCCCTGGTATATCAGGTGCGTATGCCTTGAGTAGGCCTCTTACAAATGCCTGCAGATCCTCCGGTCCGACTGTTTCGGGGATTCCTCTCAGTCGTAGGTTGTTCCTCCTGGAACGATCTTCGAGGTCCGCTAATTTCATCTCCGTTGTCGTAAGTTTTTGTTCCAGCTGCTCTACATGGCTCGCGAGGTCATTATGCGCCACGGCAAAGTCGTCCATTTTGGATTCGACATGCGTGTTTTTTTTACTGATCTCTTGAACATCTCTTCTAAGCGAGTCCATAGAGTGTTGCCAAGACATAATTAACTTCTGGGACAGGTCTTCAAGTGCTACTTGCAGGTCACCCTTGGTAAGTTGATCCTTTGTCATAGGCAGTCTTGTATTTTGTTGTGAATCTCGGAGGTTCGGGCTGGCGTCGCCATCTTGCGAAGGCCTCACTTGCTCCGCGGTCTCTAGTTGTTGTTTGCTGTTGAAGAAATTTAGTTTTTCGTTCTTTGTCGAGTTCTTCTTCGTTTTAGCTTGTGCCATGTTCTTTTTTAGCAATAAACAGGTCCTAAGCGTTCGGATTGTCGTGGATTGTCGGCCTTGGTAGCCAGAGCTCGGGTTCAAGCGACCATTAAGCTCGGCGGTTAGCCACGCCCCCTAAGTGATAACTCTAACGGAATTAATAGTTTCCTATAACTTGTGCCTAAACACAAGTTGTAGGAAACTATTAATTCCGTTATAGTTATCACTTAAATGATTTTTCACTATTAAGCAGGTTTCCTGGAAAAATGCACAGAATCTATATTATTAAAGTCACAAATGAAATAAATCCCACCTTGAGCTAGCAAAGAGACAGAGACAAACGGACAGATAGACGTATAGATTAGATATGCTACTAATATGTCAATACAATATGGACAGAATACACTGTTTATGAATTTACAAAACAAAATACCACATTAGTTGTACTGCATTAATAGGCTTTCATATTATGATTTATATTACCAATGTCAGCATCAAACAGCTTTGTCTGACATACCATGAACATACTAATCCTTAAATGCTCAGTATGGAGGACTACACTCAGCCCAGTCATCTTATATTTTAGAGAGATCCCTATAATCTAATACACCTTTCCTTTATCTTTTAACTCCTCTTGTGTTTGTCAACTCTTTTCCTGTCTTGGCCTTTTTTCCCACTTAGTCATAAACTCCATAAACACCAACTAAATACCCCACTCCCCCCAAAACTGTATATCTTCCCCATGGATATTTCCACCACTTAATTAAATTCCCAGAATCCCATCTACATTTTCTCCAATGTATGCCTCTATCTGCCTCTCCATTATTGTTCTATTTGATTCTATGCATTTTAGCCTCCAAATTTGTTTGTCTATTCTTTCCCTGGTCTGTTTATTTGTTCCTTCCTTGCCTTTCTATGTCTTTCTTTTAGGTCCCCGCTCATGTTGTCATCCCTCTGTTTATCGGTTATGTCTGTTTCTTAGCTCAGCTTGCTTACAGTACCAGTTGGCAGCGAGGCTATCTAATGCCAGTGGCCCAGTGGAGAGTAACAAGACCTGCCTGCCCCCATGCTGTATAAGATCTTTACAACGAAAAGCGATATGCGATAAGACAGCATATCTCTCTGACCCTCAAGCACTAAATATGGTTTGAAACATTTTAAAAGTAAATATAACATTGAGTTATTTGTTTAATTAGTTATGCTCATTCCTCCTAAAAAAATATAATAAGAGTTAAAAGAACAAATTGTTTCAATGACATTATTACATTTATTAAAATGTGAACTTGAATAGACTTACGTCAAATTACCAGTTTACATCATGCACTTTAAAACTATGAATCATTGTTTAACAATAGTCTTTTTAAAATGTTCTAGTGCTTCAATAGACCCCATTATAAATTAAGAAATATAATACAAAGCTTGAAAATAGACAGAAACAGGAATATTTATTTTAGTTTAATATATATGTAACTAGCGTTCATCTTTTATCAACAGTTTTTTTAATTTTACTTTATATTGTTTATAAGACTGTTTCAGACTATGATCGTGAATGTTCTTTCCCAGTAGGGAACTGTGTTTAATGAAGTGAAAATATTACCATGATTTATGCATATCTCATAATCTTAACAAAAGACATGAAGCAACTTTTACTTTTATACTAACAATGTATTGTAAATGAAAAAGACAGCCAAATATCAACAATAGAAAACAGATATCTAATATTGCTTAATAGATACTAATATTCAGCATTTTCACATCACAGATACAAGTTTAAAAAAAAAAACATGTTAGGAGATGACATCTGCCTTGTAACATCATCAATATGAAGTCAGTTTTTTAACAACTGTGGGAAAAAAATAAATAAAAAGATTTTTTTTCACGTAAGAATTCTCTTGCAATTCTCAAAGTCTTTCATGGAGAAAGTGAACAATATTTTATTACCTTGAACTCAGGAGCTTTGTAAGCTATGTTAGACTGCAATCCCCATTACCGTTAGTAAGGGATAATGACCTGCATCTTAGGAATTGTAGTCATACTACAGGTGGAAAGACACATTTAAAGGGTGATATATATCTAACTATGTAAATTTATATTTCCAATGGAAAGGGGTTAAAAATCATGATATAATTAGAAGTAATCACAGTTCATTTGGTGATGCCTTTTCTATTTACGTAAGACCATTGGTAGAAATCTATGATATATTATGGCCTTTATTTAATATTTTTGGATAGACTTGTCAATCACTATTTTGCGTTAATTTAATTATTGATATGTAATCATCTCCTACAAAGGAGTATCTTAAGGTTTCCAATGGCTGGTTTATTTAGCTTAAATGGGTATAAAGATATGGATCACTTTCTTCTTATTTCCTTCTCCCCTCTCTCTACCTCTCTTCTCCAATTTCCATCTCCCCTCTTCCCTCTCTCCTCTTTAATTATATCGTAATAAAGATACATAGAGGAACTTATTATCTCACACAAATTTCAACATGGGCAACTAGTGGCTCAAACACATGTATATACAGTCTTCTACCCATGTCCTAATGTGTTATATCATAATCATATTATTAATTATTATGTTCTCTCACACCTCCCATCCCTCAGGGAGAGTAAAATAAAATATCTGTTATATCTTGTGCTCATATTATCAACAATATTAATTTGAACCTCTTGTATATTTATATTTTCTCTTCCAACCAATAACTATCATGGAAATTGACTAATGAGAATCATACACTGAATAAGAGATGAGATGGGGAGAAAAAAATAAATAAAAATAAATAAATAATTAAAAAATAATAATAATAATAATAAATAAATTAAAGATCCATTATTATTAGAGTATATTAATCCTCATTTCATTCCTATTTTTATAACCCATTTCTCCCATTGTTCTATTCTTGGATTAAGGTAATTGTCCTGTCTCAAAATTGCTATCTCCATTTTACAATGGTTCGGAACCTGATGCTTTATCATCTCCCAAGGGGGAATATCAGGGAGTTTCCAGTATCTCGCTAATGTTGCTTTAGTCTCTGTAAGAATATGTATCACTAATTCTCTTTTACTGATTGGAATTATAAGCCATAAGGATTATCCCTCCGTGCAGCAGAACCGGCATTTTACATTTAAATCTATAACTCTAACAATATTCACGTTATTTGCACGAACGGACGTTCGGTAGATAGCTGGGGTCTGAGTGTACATTTCGTGTGAATACCGCTCAGATCCCAGCTAAAACAACCAAACGCCGCACGAAATACACTTTGCCCTCGAGTTCGTCTAAAAGTACCGAACCCCGATGGGGAACCACAATAGGGAACGGTCAGAGTTCCCGAACGGCCGGGAAGTCCAGCGATGTTCGTGCCGTTGAACAGCCTTTTTTAGTTCCATGCGCTCGATGACCAAACACCGCTGTGGAGACAAAGGATCCAAGATGGCTGACCGCCACGTGGTCGGTAGCCGAACGACGGCCACCTAGGAGAGCCTTTAATTACCGATTGCAACAATGTTGCAATCGGTTAATGAGTGCCACACGTCCCTCTATGGGTGGTCTATTAGGGGGGCCTCATTCGGTTCACGAACAGCCCGTACAGTCGCTGTTCGTGAAACGAAATACACGAATGCTAGTGGCTTACTGCTGCTAGCATACGAATTCTATACACACCACAATATACACCAAAGTTATACACATATTACAGCGATTATTACAGACAACCTCTTTATACATATAGTCCAGTATCCTAGAAGTGGCTAGGTTTGCCACATATAGCCTGTCTCTGCATGCTTTTTGTAAACACTTTTCAGAGAAAAGACACTGTGTGCAGCACTGGCGTTGGTTCATATGGCAGATCATATGGGTGGGGAATTGTGATGGGGGCGGCAAATTTTGGTTTGCCTAGGGCAGCAAAAATCATTGCACCTTCCCTAGGTCAACATAGATAAAAAAAATAAAATAAGCTCAGTTATAGCAAAAAAAAATTAAGCTCAGTTATTGCTACAGCTTTGCTATTTTATAGCCTATGAATTGCTATTCTGTTTAGTGACGTTTAGTGAATTGACGTTTAGTGAATGAGCCAATATGGTTTCTTACTTGGTTTAGATAGAAGTGATTTATATGTTATTTGGTGCATGCATTATGATGACTTATAGGTTGTTGTTTTTTACTTTTAGGAAGTCCTGACACTTTCTTTGCAAAAGACTTAGTGGACTTACTAGTTCCTAGGCCAGCCAAGGGCAGGCATTGGAAGTACAATATAATTGTTTTATTTTTCCATTGGTTTGTGCCTTAGTACATCTATAAAAAAATAATCAAACAATGGGATTTTTGGTACTTGCTTAGAGAATTATTTCAATGGCGTAAGATACACATGCTGTTTAATACTATTTTATTGTAAATTTTCTCCCACAATACTTTTTTATTCAGATGAGCTATTGTAAATTAGCCTGTATATATTTTAGAGCTCTCAGTCCCAATGCTTTTATGGTCTTACTAGAGCGCAGTACTCAGTACATTTTTCCTTTAAGGTTGTACCCAATAACTGACACTGTTTCTGTTGTTCAGAGATGGTGAAGGCCTTTTGTCTCTCTTTTCTACTGTCACGCTTCATGTTATGTGATCGTTTCTTCATTCTGATCCTCTGATCTCTGTCTTCACTCTGACTGGCCACATGTAAGAGGGCCTAGTGCTGAATTTAAGGAAAGAAAGTGCTGCTTATGTCGGAGAAAAAAATAGGATAGTTACATTGGTAAGGAAAGAACTGTAGATAAGGTAGCTAGGTGTTTACATAATTGAGCCGCATAAAGACAAAAAAAAACAACAGAACAGGTATTGACATAGTGTATGCTCAATATAGTAATATCATGAATTTAAAAAAAATGACTGTACACACACGTGTGGTTGCAAGTAGCAAGTCTAGTTAGTAGCATACAACCCAATACTTTTGACCCGTGTATCCAACTCTCTTAGGTATTAGTTATTCTTCAAACAAATTGATAAATTGTATACTTTTCTTTCCAGATTACATTTCCTTTGAGGTTCATAGTTTCCAATAAAAAGTATTCCTGCAGCTTCTGGTCTTCCCACTATCACGTGTGCTTTGACTACATGTAGTGCTTAAAATATTGTGCCTGGGCATTTTACAAATTCTGCCTCACCTGCCTTCCGCTCCAAAATTAATGACCTTACAGAAAGTGGAGAACTGAGCATCTTACAATATAGAATTTAAGAGCTAAAAATATTGAATTATGATGTATGAATAACACCAAACGTGCTTTTTAAGTAATATAGTACATTTCCTTTGAGACTTTGTGTTTATGTGTCTACAAGTATGTATTTCCTGAAACGTTCCACATTAATCTTAGCTGAATAGGCTGTGTAAGATGTATAAGAATTGAAACAGTTTTATCCTAGAGATTTTTGTAAACTTTAACCCTGATAAAACAATTTGAACATATATTAAATTATTAAAATTATTTCAGCATCCATAATTTTTTTAAATATGTTACCTATTGATTTAATAAACCTTCTACAGGTTATTATATGTCATGGGACCAGAGCATCATGTAAGTATTCAATCCAATCACTCTCTGTAAACAGATTCAGATGATAACTTCAAAAATGAATTGTAAAGTAATCAATGGCAATAATGACAATTATCTTTAAACACATAAGAAAGATGCAAAAAAAGTAACTAGAAGATGCAGTAAATGTAGAAAATGCAGTTTTAGAAATATTAACTCATTGATGCATTTAACTCCATCAGGAAATGTGGAACAGATGTAATAATTAGCAAAGTGAAATTGAGCTGTATCGTTTTGAAAAAGTGTATTGAATTGAAGAGTCCTGACTTGATTTTATATGCAGATTATAACAGATATCACAAGAAGACCACAACTCATGGGTCATAAATGTGAATGAATATGCTCATTTTTTTTTTTTTACATTTCACTTTAACTTAGATGGGGGACTAAAGCACTTAAGTAAATAAATGAATGAAAAAAGTTGAAAAACAAAAAGTATTTCTAAAGTTTTATAAAATATTTCTAAAGTTTTCCAACTTTTAAAAAAATATATACGTACATATATACACAGACACACACACACACAACATCTTCCTACATATTGTTATATATCCCTGACCTGTGAAACTAAATACTATTCTATTTTCCTTTTGCCAAGAAATTAAACAGCACACATAAAAAATTCAGTACAGCAGTACCACTTTAAAAATTGTTATTCAAATTACACATGAAAAACTACTTTGCAAATCATAATTTGGGAACTTGCAAGATGCTGGTCAATCACAAGCTACCTGCTGCTCTAGGAGAGAACCAAAAAAAAGAAAATTGTTAAAAAGCATCTTAGCTAGCATGGTGCAAATTGTTAGCGAATGCAGGAACATTGTACAGCTTGAAAATGCAATGATTGTTTTTAAAGCTCCGTTCTCATATATGCTGATTAACGTCATGGGAGGACAAATTGTTCACATGATGAAAGGTATCTATTCATAAAGAGCACAAAAATAAGCATTTTAGTATTCTGAAAAGAAATTTTCTCCAGTTAAATGACTTTGCTAACTACTTGCAAGGTTTGGAATAATGTATCCATTTAGTGCATTTTTTTTCTAGATTTTTTTTTTTTTTACCATTACTTAAATATGAACCATCAAGATCTGAGCAAGCAACATAATGAATTTCATAACAACTTATTTAGATGTTAAAAACTTTAAGAGTTGTTCTTTAATGCTTCGAACTTGTTTCATACCCTTCAGTTGAACTAGATTCAGATATTAAAAAAATAGACAAGACCAGTAAGTCGAAATTAATGTTTCACTGGCCAAGCATGCAGCAAATCTTTTTTTATTGTCCACTTGTAGGGATGTCGGTACTTGCTGAATTTTTATTAAGAGGGTAAAGATATTAGTCAGATTTTAGTTTGAACATCAGCAACTTCCGATTTTTCTTATGTCTAGTTACCATAGACATGTTATGTAAATTTTCTGGTAGGTAACATCAACTCATATTAAAGTATATTATTTTTTTAAGTAAATTTGACGTGCTCTTAGTGATTTATTATTATTTTTTTTTTTAAATGATCTACTTTCTTTACCCAGACATAACTCTGGTCTACGAAATCTTACTTCTTTTCTCCAATGGTGTTCTTAATATCTGAGTTTATTAATAAAAAAAAACTCTCTTTTGATTGATATCCAATTTCTACGTTCTCTCCATTGGCATTAGAAGTGTATTCATTTATTTGCAAATGTTATACTATAAACTAAACATTAAAAGGACACTGTACGCACTGTAACTGCTTCATCTCATTACAGTGGTTACAATGGCTGGAATCCCCTGACACCATCCTTCCATTCAGAGTCAAAAATATTTAATGTTTTAATTGTAAATGACAGCCCCATCAGCCTCTCCACTATGTTCTGCTTGGGTTAATGAGGATGCAATAGCCATAACAGCATTGGGCTGTTGTGACTGGCTGAGAGAGTCAGCTGACTGTTTTCAGCCTAACACAACACCCATTGCTGGTATATATTAGTATGACTAAAAGGAAGTTTGCAAACTCTGCCTTGGCCATACATCCTGGACTGTGGATGGCCACTGACCCTTATTTAGGGTTAAACCTTGTGAAAATGGCTTTACATTAAATTACGGGACTATGACCAATTCAATAAAATGGTTACAGTGCCCACGGAGTCCTTTTATTTTTTTTTATTCTTTTTAGGTATGTCCTGGAAGTTTTATGTAACACACAATGTTATACTTTACTGTGAGTACTAACACAAAAATATACAAGCAGTGAGTGGAGTTTCTGCTTTTCGATTGACGATAAAATATTCTCAAGGTCTTTAAATAGATGGGAGATTTGATATTTAATTGCAAGTTCCACATTTTCTGAGCTCCGTGGTTGAAAACTTCTTGACTTATCACTTTTTGATCAGGTATGGAAAATAAGGTGCTACAAATACAATAGAGGACATAGAGGATGGGAACACCTGGAGTCAGTGCTCAAGTGGAAATGTGGCTATAAACCAGGTATTAAATGTGAAGGGTAAGTCCTTAAATATATCAAAATTATGGGTATTGTAGTCGTACTGGAGAAGAAAGCCAAATAATTCTACAGACTGAATTGTCTGAGATAGATTTGTAGCACTAATGCATACATCCACCGAGTCTATGACTAGTATTCTAGATTATTTCTCTTACGGGAGGATCTAAAACTGATTTTTATTTCTAAACAGGAAATCTAGCTTGGGTCATATTTAGAACATAGTATTTCGATATTCACGCAGAATAAGCTATTGACACATTTATTGTTAACATTAACAATCCGTTTCTCAAACATTTCTTGTACCTGGACAATTAAACGTGATTTTTACTCACATGTTTTCTCCTTTTTTTCAGGATATTTTCTGTCAAATCTTTCATAAGAATGTTTACCTTATAGGAACACAGTGTAAAGAATTAGCTGCAGTTAACGGAATACCAGTTTGACTCTTTTTAGTTGAAATAATGGCATTGAAAATATTTCCATTGTGAAGATTTTTACCCACTTAGCTATTTTAAAATAATTTGAGTAATTGTGTTGTAAAACAACTGAAGTCCATTATTCGCTGAGTAGATATTTTAGCAAATCCTGATTATGCAATAAAAATGGATATTAATAATAAAGATAACGATGTCCAGCTGAAAACATATTATCTTGCTTTTAATATTTGCAGTACAATCCTCAATGCAAGTGCATTGCTGTCTACTTTTTCCACTATTGAATGGGAGATGTCTCCTCACACAGGCAATTTACCCCTACCTAACTACTATGCAGCAAACTAGCATCGAAGTAACAGAATAAGCAGCTGCCCAGGCCAACCATGGCCTAACACCAGCTCTCTCCCTGCCTCTCCCCCTCAGAACATTAAATGAATACCAAAATGAACAAACTGTTGCAGTACTCAAGAATTCCTTATTGGCACAATTTCACCCATTTAAAGCGGCACTGTCATGCTGAAGCTTTCCTTAATCGCTTCCTCTTCTCTCCCTCTCTCAGGATCTGTTCTTTTTTTCCTATCTGCTCTAGTTTTCTTTAAAACATAAAACAAAGTAGGGACTTCTTTCTCTTATGTATATTTCCTACGCCTGACCAGCTCTGACCTACTTCCTGTGGGTCAGAGAAATCTTTCCACAATATTCACCCTTTTCTCTGTGATCTCGCACTGCCTGTTTTCAGTATTCCCGAACGTCCTGTCATTTAGACAGGATGCTGGTGAAACTTCCGAATTTCGCACTAGCAGAATGAGGACAGATTGTTCATTTCTTTTAAGACAACATTCTTTTAGGACAACATACTTTTAGGTTGGTTAAAAATTTAATTTGAAGAAATAAAATACCGATCTATTCATGTTGCGGCTGCATCTTGCAGCCACTTAGTAGATAGCTCCCTAATTCCCACGGTATTAGGGAACTATCTACCAAAAGGCTGAAAGACCAAGGTTGGTCTTTCAGCCAACCTTACTAATACTAAGTAAATATTACTTAGTATTAGTAAATAATCTGCCCATACTTGCTATGCCGTGAGTAGGGACATGTATACTAAACAGTGAGCAGCCAGCGGCTGCTCACTGATGTAAAAAAAAAAAAGTCCCCCCCTTCTCATAAATGGCCCATGGTGGGACATCTATTAACTAGTGGGGGGTACATAGTGTCCCCCCCAGTCCCTGACCCATGCCCCGTGAGTGGGGGTTATTTAATTCAACGAGGGACATAGGGTCCCCCCCGCCCCAACCCCTGAGTGGTGGGTGGCAGCCCTAATTGACATTGGGGTGGACCTATTGTCCCTCCCCCCAGCCACCACCCATGAGCAGTGGGCAGGGGCCCTAAAAGACAATGGGAGACCTATTATCCTCCCCCTGGCCCCCACCTATGAACGGTGGGTGGAGGCCCTAGAAGACAATGGGGAGAGGACCTTTTTTTCTCCCCCCAGCCCGAATCCATGAATGGCATGTGGGGGTCCTAAATGACAATAGGGGGGGGACCTATTGTCCCCCCGGCCCCAACCCATGAGCGGCAGGTGGGGGACCTAAATGACAATAGGGGAGGGGGACCTATTGTCCCCCTGACTACCACCGATTAGTGGTGGGTGGGGGCCCTAGAAGACAATGGGGGGCTTTTTTCCTTTTTTTAACAGTGAGCAGCCACAAACTGTTTAGTAGACATGCCCCAACTCACGTCACATCCACTTCTACTTTTACATATTACAAGGAGGGAGCTGCGCGCCGGTAGTTCCCTCCTTGTAATAAACTTAACAAACGAACACCGGCATTCTGTGTTTGTCTGACATTTCTATTCATTGATTCTTCTTTCTGCTGAATGAATAAATAGACAAAATTCCCGTCTGAATTTCAGACAATAGCGAATGCCCCAGTGTTTAACTGGGCATGCGTGGGAATTTTACAGCGATATCTACTGTGGGCAAATGACGTGTCCCACAGGGCCTCCATCTACCCACACAAAGAGCGAGACAAAGAGCAAGTGAAAAAGACAAGGAACTTCCTTCCTGTGAGTGTACCAACAAGTTCATATGCATATATAAACAGTACTCTACACTGCACAGTGCCATCTACATCTCAAGGGCTAAGTATATACATATTAGGCAGTACATGCTGTTGTATTTACCAAAACCCCTTCTCAACGGCATGTGCATAATTACATGACATTCAGCTTCTTTTGTAGTAAACAATGATGCTCCTTTGGCAATGGTATGGTGAGTGTGTCTGCAGTCATCTCTTCTGATGGACAATACTGAATGTCAATAACTCCTTGCTCTTGCGTGTCTCTGAGCAGATGATGTTTTACATGGGATTTACCCTTTCGATTGCGCCAATGTTATAAATCCCTGGTTGTCTTCATGGATGGGCATGGATTTGGACATGTCCAGTTCCATATCTAGTAGAAGTTGACAAATCCAAATTGCTTCTTGACATACTTGCTCTGCTGCTACATATTCCACTTCAGTTGAAGAGAGTGCAACAGTCACTTGTTTTCGACAAGACCAGCTTATATTTCCTTCTCCATGCTGGAAGTAATAACCACTTATAGATTTGCGGTCAGTGGTGTCTCCAGCCCAATTAGCAGCTACGTATCCAATTAATTTGGGGTTTGACGTTGTTGGCAGTCGACTTTACATTCAATTTGTCCCCTTTAGGTACTATCAGCCTCTTTACAGTGTTCCAATCATGTTGGTAATGTCTTGCAACTTTTCTGCAAAATATACCCACTGCTGCCGCAATGTCTGGTCTTGTTATTGTAGCGATATATAGCGATTTTCCAATGCCGTTGCGGAAATTATCATTGTTGGGTAACAAATTTTCTGTTCCATTGTTTTTCTGATAATCAGGTTCCATTGGTGTTTTCACTTCTTTTGCACCTTGCATGTAAAACTGTTCAAAATGTATTTGGTTATGAAGATAGCTTCCAACCTCTTCCCTCTCTATTTGAATTCCTAGGTAGTGACTGATGTTCCCTAGCTCTTTATTCTCAAAGTTCTGTTTCAATTTGTGAGCAAGACATATAACAACCAGCAAATAAAAAGCATAATGGGGTAATAACATAGCGATAGAGCATGGTTTCTCTACTAAAGGACCAGTGAATACTATACCCAGGGCTTAAAATTTCCACTTGCCACATAAAATTTAGACTTTGGAAGTAGAAATTCACTGCTGGTGTGTATGCCATGACCCTCCATACTAACATTGGCAAGTATTTTTGAAGGCCTGGCTAGCAGCATGGGAATTGAAATTGTAAGCCCGTCTTACTCATGCCCTAAATCCTGTTAAATCTTTCTTCTGCCCAATCTCCATGCCAGCCCCATGAGTCACATAGTTAGTTACTTGGGAAAGGTTATTTATTTAGATGGATGGTACTGGGCATCCCTAGTTCTATCAGAAAGTGTAACAGAAGACTTGGAAGGTTAACCTGGATTTTAAAAAAGGGGACTTCACTATAGTCTTTGCAGCACTTTAAGTGTAAATGGAATAACAGGTAAAAGCTTGTTAGTGTTTATAATATGTAAAAGGTTTATTTTGGGGGTTGTTAGAAGAAGTGTAAAGCCCTTTACTGTGATTGATGTATGAGTGCTAAAATACTTTTCTTTATTGTGCTAAACAAAAACATTGAGTTAGCCATAATGAATATCTGTTAGTCCAGCACTATTCAATTCATATAATTTTTTTACTATTCAATATACAGTATAACTCAAGATTTGTAACCTGATCATTTATGTTAAAATGTCTTTGAAGATACTCTGATAAAGCCATACATTACCTATTATAGTTTGTATATAAATGGGGCGAACATCAAAGAATTACTGGAAATATTTTGATATGTTTTTCTTCACATGATTTGAAGTTGTGATGAACCAAATTTTGTGGTGTGCTATAATTTAAATACTCCTGGCAGCATGTCTAGGAAATGAAAGGAGGCAGATTGTGAAACAGTAAGTCAAATAATTTATTATGAAGCTTTAAATACATCAAACATTTTTTGCTAAAGAAAAATAAAATGTTTGTAACTTTGAATAATTCACTATGGTGTTTATTTACTTAATATTGTATTATGGGAGTTCTAAGGAATAGAATTAGGCATTTACTCTCCAGTTTTCCACTTTGCAAGAAATTGTGCATATTTCTAAACAATAAAATGGCTCTTGAAATGTTAAAGGAACACTATACTATTAGAAATACAAATGTGTATTCCTAATACTGTAGTGCCCTTTTTACAAATTTGGTGGCGAAGCGCCCACTGCCAGGGTTAAAAAGGTGAGTTTTACTTTCCTGTCCTCCCTCACATCTATGCTCTCTGGCATTCCACTTGACATCTTTGGCTGAGATCATCAAGATAGTTCATAGTTCAGTAAACCAAATATTTGTTTCAGTCACCACCAAAAGATTGTCAGCTGTTGAAATTAGTATTGTTGGAAACTGGACTGCTGGAGAAATATCATTGAGAAGGTTTTTTTTTCTTATCTCTGTCTTGAGTAACAACGTAAAATAAACCCCAGGTGAAGAGGGCAGATCACAATTCCCATGCACGTATGGTAGTGACCATCTCAAGATAGCAATCACAAATGGAATGGTGACAAAGGTCATATGTTGTATTGACTATTATTGACCACGTAAGAGCTACATAAATATGATTTAAAAATATATATTTTTTAGTGTGTCAATTTTTGTCTCCAGGGATGATGCTACCAAAAGGTAGCATAAGCAGCTGACAAACTTCACTAGTAGCGACTGGGAGTTATTGACTACCTCTACTGAAAACCAGTCACTAATTAGAGGCTAGCAGCTCCCGTTATTTTTTATGGGAACTGCTACTCTCTAACCTGTTTCCAAACCTGTTGCTATTTAATGGCTGTTGCTAACACTCAAAACCCTCTTGCCTAGTTCACGAAAGTTAACAAATACTTCCTGTAATTGTTAAGAAACATATATGTACATAACTCAAGGAGGGGGATTAAGAGTGTGCGAGTCTGGAAGGGAAGGGTAAGTGGGTGTAGAAGGGGGTGACAAAATGTATCTCTGGTTGTGTAGTCAAAAATTCTTGAACCAGCCCTGTCTGTCTCCAGTATGACCAATAACAGTCTATGCTATCTTAATAATTGTTTTCAGGATCCAAACTTATTTCATTTGAACAACATATTTATAGACTTACCTATGCTCAAGAAGACTGAGAAGACTTTGATAAAAAAAAAAAAGAAGAAGAAGAAATAAAATTGTATTATAAAATAGTTCATAAGGGGTTACAATCTGAGATCATTGATGTTTTAGGGAATAAGAACTAAAATATGATAGTACTTAAGTGGTTAAAAGATGAGATTATTGTCTGTTGTTTCAGGAAATGAGAATAAACTAAAATATAACTGGTTACATTATTATTATTGATTTTTTTATTGTTTATATAGCGCCAGCGAATTCCATAGCGCTCACATCACATCAATTATTTTAGTTTATGTTTTAAAGATAAAGAAACTAAAATCCCAGAAATATATATAATCTAGTTTAGAACACAAGTGAAATCTTCTTAAAATAATATATTTTCTTGTATAACAGTTATAGTCTGACTTGTTTAATCACTAGTCTGAACTTTCAAATGAAAAATTAATTTATTTCTTCTCCTCATTCATTTTAGCGAAGTCTATATTTATTTGTACTTGAAAGCAATTAGCACATTTTGACTTTAAGGTGCCCTACGAGAATCCCAAACTTGTCAAAAAAACTTTTTTTTCTTTTGTCATGGAGAATTGTGTAACATATTTTAAAGGTTATTTTCTTCTCTTAATAAAATGAGATGGATGTAATTAAATTTTGATTGAAGTATTCTTGTAAAAGAGATGAATTCTTCTAAATGAGATGGATTCACTTATTTCTGATATATATCTAAATAAAAAATTACAATGTAGCAAAAAATTTAATTAAGAGCCATTAAATAACCAACTAAATATAGTGTATGTGGGAACTGCATTAATGTTTTGTAAACATCTGAAATGAATGCCATAAAGTTTCACCTTACCATCTTTGCAAGATTTTATAATGTGTATTTAAACACGCACTTTTACCCTGTGTGTGACAGTGGAAATAAGTGTGAAAACATGGAAAGAAAGACTCAAAAATGCAAACACTGAGAAATGGTAGACATATGGAAAACTCCACAAACACTGCTTAGCAGTAAGCCATGTCTCATTTTTGAAGTATCTAAATTTACATTGTACAAATTATGAGTGTATGTTATGGATAATTGTTCCAGAAATGTGTTATAAAGTCTGGATCTCGTATCTCACAAAGTAAAGCATATTAACCCCTTAAGGACCTAACTTCTGGAATAAAAGGGAATCATGACATGTCACACATGTCATGTGTCCTTAAGGGGTTAAAGGGACACTATTGTCCCAAGAGCAACTACAGCTTATTGGATTTGTTCTGGTGAGTAGAATCATTTCCTTTAGGCTTTTTGCTGTAAACACTGTCTTTTCAGAGAAAATGTAGTGTTTACATTACAACCTAGTAATAACTTCACTGGCCACTCCTTAGATGGGTGCTAGAGCTGCTTCCTTGGGCAGTGTTGCAGAGTAAGCAGCACTGCTATTTAATGTCTCCACCCTCTGCATGCAGTCACTGAACTTTCCTCATAGAGATGCATTGATTCAATTAATCTCTATGAGGAGATGCTGATTGACCAGGGTTGTGTTTGACTTGTGCTGGCTCTGCCCCTGATCTGCCTCCTTTACAGTCTCAGCCAATCATATGGAGAAGCATTGGGATTGGCTCAGACCACCACTTCTGATTATGTCAACAGACAGGGGCAGAGCCAGTAGCTGCAGACTTGAATACAAGTAAGATTTTACTATATTTAGGGAGCCAGGATGAGGGTAGGGGGGCTAGAGGGTGGTTTTAACCCTTTAGGGTCAGGAATACATGTTTATGTTCTTGACCCTATAGTGCTCCTTTAAGGCATTTTTATAAACCCAAGGCCCAGACTACTTGAACTATAAATTCCTCCACCTTCATGAATTATAATATTATTTTGAATTATAAATGAGAAAGTAGTCTTCTGTAAACCAATTAAAATGTAAAAAAAAAAGACTCTATATCTACAATATAACATCTCAGCTTTACACAGGAAGAGAGGGTGTGGTGTAAAGTGATACAAGAGGTAAGGTTAGGATGTATTTCATGTATGGGAAAAAGTAGGTTGCAAGATTAGTTTACAATGATGGGCTAGTTTTTTTGGATGACACAGTTGCGGAGACTGGGTGAGAGTGTAACGGAACAGGGAAGAGAGTTCCATAGGAATTGTGCAGCCAAGATATGCCTCACTGTTTTAGTTGTAGTCCAGTAACAGCTGTCCATCTACCTTGTAGGTCAAACCTAGTCTAGGCTGACAAGAATCCATTCTGTTAAGTTATGTGAACTGATGTCATAAATTGTGATTTCATAACCTCGACACACTTGTAGGGAATGTTTAGATATTTGGGAAATAGGTAGACAGACAGACAGATAGATCTCACATGCATTTGTATTGAAGTGTTCTTATACAGGCATATGCACATTCACCTATCTCAGCAAATATATTAATTAATAAATTATTGTTTGAATTACTTATAGAGAAAGACAAAAATAAATAGAAGTTTAGGTTTATAGTTAATTGGTCTTCCAAAATTGCCATCAGCCTATTATTTTCAGTCATTAGCTACAAACTTTTTATCTTCAGTTTATCTTATTATATGTTTTGGAATAAAAATACAAATTTAATCCATAATCAGCAACTTTTCTTAAACTCATTTACAGCAACTTTATTTTATTTAAAATCATCAGAAATCAAGAACATCAACAACCCCAAGCATCACTCCTCTTCAATATCTAATTTCACAGTTTTCTTAACACATACCACACACTATTTATCATAGACATTGTCATTACAACACCTTTACGTATTTCTTGCTACCTTTTCAATAGTTTACTAGGCTAACCATCAATCATAGATCAAGATACAGATTTATAAGATCACTTGAGAGAGAAAGCAGGGCTTGTATGGCCTAATTGGCTGTACTACACACATCAATATCGTATAATTGCTTCTTTTTGTTGGAAAGAAATCCTCATTCGTCATGTTTGTTCGATGACTTAGACAGAACTAATGTGGATAGTGCTAATGTCATTACTAATGATACTCAAGTCTAGATCAACCAGCAGATTTTAATCATTTCAGATTATTAATTTAAGAATGAATATAGAAAATGTAGAATTGTGTTAAATAAATATAAGTTTAAAACAGAATGTTTATTAAATATTTCATAGAATTATTTTTGCGTTTATATTGTTCAGAATATAGTTATAGGTTTGCAAAACATGTTGGGCATAATACATGTTCTGGAAGTACCGTAACTCTTTTTTTTTCACTACTTGTGAAATTGGCCGGTAACTACTTGCTAAAATTAGTGACAGATAATTTAGCGAGTAGGTGTAGGCCGGTAAAAAGTAGTAGCCATTATAGAGATATTCTGTAAGGTAGGTGTAGGATTTCTGGTGCAAACTTATCCAATTTCTGCCAATAAGTTGGTTGCATAACTGATCAGTTATGACACTAGTAAATGCTATTTTGCTGTAACCTTTTCCTGATGCTAAACAATGATATGGTGGCCTCTAAATAAATCATGATATTGTGTATACCTTGCACCTTCATTTACAGGAATACTATAGCATTAGTAATACAAATCGGTGTTCCTAATGCTACATTGTTCATGTCCCTGCTTGTCTGCAGGTTCCCTCTTCTGCCTCTTCTGCCCCTCCTCCCCCCCCCCCAACCATCCCCCTGTGCAACAAAACAATTTAACAAATTTGCATTTACTAACTTTTTTTCCAGCGCAGAAGCTCCCTAGGCATCGCTCACCTCTCCTCTCCCAGTGATATCATAAAAGAGGACCTGGATGGACCACTGGGGACCTCATGTGATGTGAGTGTCACGTACAAATTCAAGCTTTCCCATAATAAAAGCATTGAATTAATGTTCTCCTATGTGGCATACACATGACATGGTCAATTTTTAGTTGGTCAGTGCAACTGAAGCACCTTTAGTAGCCGTCATACTGAGTTATCGAGAGCTAAGAGGACAGGGACACTTCATCAGACCACTTAATTGAGATACAGTTCTGGGTGACTATAGTGCTCCTTTAATTGTAGATTGGTTAATACAGTCTACTTTTTATGATGAACTTTGACTTATTAACATCTTTTGCCCACCCATGCAGGAGTTGGAGCATTGGGCTTAGGATGCATATGATGCAGAACGCAAGTTCCTTGAATGTACAACTGTCTGATTTAAAAAACATTTAAAACACAGAGCTACATCATGCTGAATTGCACGCTAATATCCCTGGTTGTTGATCTATAAGAACTTAGCATTTGTCTTACCAGCAGATGATAACAGACTCTTAATAGACATTGGGTTAGGTTTCAGAGAAAATGTTAAATTATTCAATACACAGATTTTCCAGACTCAGTAGACTTTGCTCCCAATAATGGCATTGTCATACTGGTACATGATTTTCTGGTATTTTTCTATCCCAGTGATACAATAACATGCTTTTTATGTGTGTTACTGTATTTAACTCATGGTGACCTATTTGAGTATGATTACTATATGTTATAGTTGCACTTTTTTGCTTGCTATACATTTCCTACCAGAAGTCCATTGCTTTAGCCGGAAGTATATTATATAAAATAAACTGTTAACTGAATTATTGCTGTAAGATACAGTTAGAAGTTTATGCTGATATTTGCGTAATAAATGATTTTTTCATTTTGTTTTCCTCTCCTTAACTCTATTTTTATATAGTGTTACTATTTTGGATACCTCCTATTGTGTATTAGCTGCAGAGCTTTTTATTAATAGATAATCATCTTTATATGCTTCTAAATATTTTATAACACTTTTAGTACAACATCCATTGTTATATATTTTTTCATATAATGCCTTTGCAAATAGATAGAAGGTATATCAGTCTTTAGTATTGACCAAAACCTGTTTATTTAAAGCAATATTTCTGCTATATCGTTCAATTTACTGCCTGTATCCATAGAAAAGTTCAGAGTAGTAATGTGTATTACCTCACAGATTTCTATATGTTTGCTACAGCAGTTATATATATTTTGTTTAATTTTCAATAAGTTCTCATGTTTACATTGCAGTTCTAAGTCAGATTTTCCCCCATAAGAAAGCATTGATACAGTGGTTTACTATGGGGAGGTCTAATGTGCGTGCTGCATTTGCCGCGCATAGCATTAAACCCCGCTCGGCGCCGGAAGGAGGAGGGGGCGGTACTACGACCCAGCACAAAGGGATATCGGCACTGGAATCAGATAAGTAAATATAGGGTTTTTAACCCTTTATTTACAGGTTAGGAGGGGGCGCGGGGGAGGGGGGAGGCAGAGGGATCGGTAGTGCCAGGAATACAGCTTTGTTTTCCTGGCACTACATTATCCCTTTATGAATGATGAATCTAAGACATCTATGACACATCATTTGGGCATTCTTAAATAAAAATACAATTCCCATGTTAGAGAAAAGGTCCAAATGATTTGTCTACAAAAATTGCATTGGATGTTAAAGGGAAACTCCAGTGCCAGGAAAACGATCCGTTTTCCTGGCACTGGAGGGTCCCTCTCCCTCCCACCCACCATTCCCCAGGTACTGAAGGGGTGAAAACCCCTTCAGTCACTTTCCTGAGGCAGCGGCGATGTCCCTCGCCGCTGTCTCTGCCTCCGCGACGCTCCTCCTTGTTCTTCCGTCGCCCAGTGGGCGAGACTGATCCCGCCCACCGGCCGAGGAGACCTAATGCGCATGCGCGGCAATGCCGCGCATGCGCATTACGTCTCCCCATAGGAAAGCATTGAAAATGAATTTCAATGCTTTCCTATGGGGATTTGAGCGACGCTGGAGGTCCTCACACAGCGTGAGGACGTCCAGCGACGCTCTAGCACAGGTTTCCTGTGCTATAGAGTAGGAAGTTCCCTCTAGTGGCTGTCTAATAGACAGCCACTAGAGGTGGAGTTAACCCTGCAAGGTAATTATTGCAGTTTATAAAAAACTGCAATAATTACACTTGAAGGGTTAGGAGTAGTGGGAGTTGGCACCCAGACCACTCCAATGAGCAGAAGTGGTCTGGGTGCCTGGAGTGTCCCTTTAATGGTGACTTCTGTAGATACATCATTTGGACAGTTATTCTAACAGTATTGAATACGTTTGAAAGCTTAATAAATTGAGACGTGTATCATTATATCTCCCCCCCTCCCTTGCAGCAAGAGGCTGGGGGGTAAAGTTTACATCTTTAAACTGATCATAGCATTGAAACAGGGTTCTTTTTTGGCATCGTCAAGTTGGAATTGCTATACAAGAAGATACTTCATTCTGTTTGGAGATAGTAGTGAGTTTTAGACACACTTAGAGCAGCAGTCTTTGGTTTTAGCTGCATAAGAGGCTAGTAATTTTAAGGTTTATTAAATGATTCTCTACTCAGATGGTAACTAGAGGTGCTTCCTGGGGTAGATGCTGATTAACCAGGGCAGCGTTTGGTTCTGCCCCCAGCCCACCATCTTGGCTGGGATCATCAGAATTGACAATCTCAGCCAATCAAATGTTTCCCTATGCAAAAGCATTGTGGTTGATTGAGATCATCTGATGATATCAGCAAAGGAGGCAGATCAGGGGCAAAGCCAGCAATACTGACCCTATAGTTTTCCTTTCATATTAAATAAACTTTTACAATTATTTTTTCAAAATATTACAATATACAAAATATATCATATGGAAAAAATATATCAATAAATATCAAAATATTACAAAATTAAAATATTTTTTGTAATATTAAATCATTTTAGAAGCTTATCAAAAAAATGAACATTTGAAAAGCTTATCCAACAATATTTAATCAGCCTTAATAAACTATGTAACCTGTTGGATACGCATTCCAAATTATTTAATATTTTTGGATGAACTTTTTAAATTACTTTTTCAATATATAAAAATATCAAAACATATATCATATAAAAATAAATCTAAATATTAAGCAATGTGAATATTTTTTAATAATATTAAATCATTTTAATATTACATCATGGCATAAGTAAGATGGCAAACCGAGTGAAAATAGTTGATTGGTCAAAAGGGATATAAAATAATAATTTTGCAATATCATAAGAAATCATTAGAAAAATAGGTGGAAATCTAACCAAATGAGGTGTTTCTTGTTGCCTGAAAATAAAATAAAAAAGGCAGGTCTCATAAAGGGATAAATTATTCAAAGAGGTAATAGGTGTGGTGATCCCTAGGTTCGAAGGATTTAGCTCACCTAGTGGTATTAACCATGAGAACTTGATGATACTAGATTTGGATTGAGTGATCATTCTCATACACATTTGAGATATCCCTCTATGCAGAAAGTCCATGTGCAGGTTCTATATTTGTTTTTTTTCTTATCTGTATAGTTACATAGCTGAAAAGAGACTTGCGTCCATCAAGTTCAGTCTTTCTCACATTTGTTTTTTGCTGTTGATCCAAAAGAAGGCAACAAAAAAAAAACTGTTTGAAGCACTTCCAATTTTGCAACAAGCTAGTAAAAAAAAATCCTTCTTGACCCCAGAATGGCAGTCAGATTTTTATCCTTGGATCAAGCAGGTCTTACCCTATATTAAATAGTGGTCTATCTATATTAGGTCCTATTGCGTCATCTCTCTCTTTTGCAATCTAAGGATAATTTTTCTCCCTATTTTTGTTACAATATATATGGGATTGTTATCTATGCAGAGTTTGGTAAGTGGATACTTTATTTTTATTCAGTTACATGATTTATATGGTCTATATTCTCTTACTCTTACACAACGTTTAGCATTAAGATTTAATTGTTAAACTTATCTTGAAATTCTATCAGTACCCCCTTGTTATGGTAGACATTATTAGACATGCCACTTTACATATACCCATGCATTAAATTAAGGATTTTTTTCAATACTAATAGCATTAGAAGAGGCATTACACATATTTTGTGTCTCCTTTTGTATCACTTGATATATTACTATTTTAATGTAGGGTTTTGTTTATTTTTAATTTAATTTAAACTCACTACTCTGAAGAACAGATATTTCATTCATTCTTATGATACTCCTAATGGTCGTACACCACTTTTCCCAAAAATAGGTCCAAAAACCAAGCCTACCTGAGGCCTCCGTGTTCAGCTCCAATGCTACAGTTGGGACTGCTGAAAAAAGGCCCTGCCATTAAACCGCCCCAAGAAGATGTCCCAAACCAACAGATCCGCTCCCATGGCTAGCGATACCCACAGGAAGTGGTGTGCTTCCCGGATGCCCACCATTACCCTTGAGAGAGACAGCAGGGAAACCCTCCCTACTTCAGAAGTGCACTGAGCAGAGCTCTCAGTCAACATTGAAGCTGACCGAAAAAGACCCTTGGTGGTGCATCAGGTGCAACTTTCATGCCTCCCTCTTTGGCACTTCCTCCAACAGCAACACCTTAAAACTGGGCAACAGAACAGAGGCAAACAGCCCTGCTGTGCATCCCAGATTAACTTCCCTCTTCCCCTTATCACACACTACCTCTGGGAAGGTGGTTACTGACCTAAGTTTTTTCAAGGACACCTCCAACTCCCATTGAACAAGTTATCTGGAAACCTACATCAAAACCCAGATCGAGGATCCTCCCTCTTATGTAGCAGATTGCCCATTGCAGCATCTCTTCTCGGTTCACTAGTGTTCTCTCCACTTCCCTCAAATGCCCCACCAACCTACATTACTTTCCCCACTTGAAACATTTGGAAAGGCTGTAGGTTCCCTGCATCTGGTGCACTTATGCTTAAACCTGCACAAGAAACCCCTAATTACACTGGGTTACACAGCATCCATTTTTTCCCCAAGGCTGTTGAGGAAGTGCTTGCTGCTGCACCGGTTCTTGCCTGCAAGAGTAAGGCCTTCTGGATAAACATGAGCTTCAACCAAAGCTTGCTGTCCCTTTGATCCACTGCATACCCAGTTTAGGACAAGCGCTGATGAAATTGTTCAGCATAACGCCACCAGGCTAGCCCCTTCATAGATCTTATAGGCATCTCAAATCCCATCCAAATAACAAAAGAGTGATGAACAATTGTCCAGTGCATTTTATAACCAATAATGCTGGCCAGAATAAAGAATCCTCTGAACCAGTTCTCAAACACGTTCGGTATCCTCCTGCATTTCTTCCTCTAGTCCTTCTCCTCCACTTAAGTCTATACTATTTATTTTATCATCCTCTTTCAGGTCACTCCTTCCACAGATCCTCTGCGCTTCTCTAGCTCTACACTTCCTCTAAAACTATTTTCCCCACCATCGCATGCACAACCCCTGGTGTATCATGCTAGATTCTCTGCACACAGCACCGTGCTTTTTTCAATGCACACAGCATCGTCCTATATTCTCTGCACACAGCACAACACTATATTCTCTGCACACAGCACTGTGCTATATTTTCTGCACACAGCCCCGTGCTATTTTCTCTGCACACAGCACCGAGCTCTATCCATACTTATGGAGTATGGGTGCATGACCAGTAAATCCCACAGTGAAGGGGTTAAAGCTAACATTTTTTTAATGAATGTCATCTTACAGGCAGGGCCGGCCTTAGGGGTGTGCGAGCTGTGCGGCCGCACAGGGCGCACAGGGCGCCATGTAGCAGGGGGCGCCGTGCGGCCGCACAGCCGGCTGGGATTTTTTTTAAAAAAAATAAATATTTTTTTTTTTTTCAAATTTGCAGCGGGGGCGGAGCTTACCGTGCGGTGGGGGCGGAGCTAAAAGCACCGGAAAACTGCTGCAGGGGAAGCAGGAAGGAGTCCCTGCTTCCCCACCAAACAGTCACCAGGAGCTGCACTGATCATACCTACTATCACATACACAGACAACACAAACATTACAGCATACATGGATGACGGGGGGGGGCGCTGTGAAGATTTTTCACACAGGGCGTCTAAATGCCTAAGGCCGGCCCTGCTTACAGGTAACGCAAGCATTTATTAATCTCTGTCTTTTTTTTTTTTTTTTTTTTTTTTTTTTTAAGAAAAGTGTACTGTTTCACCTCCCTATTTTCTTCCACTCTAATATTTGATGGTCATTTTCAAAAATGGATGTTTCTGTGAAAAATGGGTGAATGTAGGACAAAAATAGACACCTCTAAGACCATTTTAGAAGAATTTAATAAATATGAACAGACTGGAGACCAAAAATAAAATACCCTTTTTAGAAACATTTGCTAAATCCTTTGACTTTAAAGTTTGCCAAGTTTTAAGCTATTTAATTCAGAAAATGTTATTTATTCTCATATGAATATCATGACCATATGGGATCACCCGCTAACTGATTACATAAGAAATAAACCATGTTAACAGTTTTGTTTATGGTAAGTGACACTTCAGAGATACTTCTAATTAAGTCTATAACAATAATTAATACTCTTCAAAACAGTCTTACTAAGCCATATTGTTTGCATTGACAGGACTGAATTTACTTTGCATCTTGACATGGCATAATTAAACATGGCAAGACACATTTTAAAGCAAGAGCATGTATTAAGATTTTCACTTAAAATAATAAAACATTTCCTAAATGTTATTATGATATGTGTAACCTTGGTACTGCAAGCAAAATTACAGGAGGGAGATAAAATAGAAATAGTACCAAAAACAAATGTTTGACATAATAGCTTTTCAAGCTTAGCATATTTTGCACAGTTAAAGGGGCACTATAGTGACAGGAACACAATTGTGTATTCCTGACATTATGGTTCTAAAACCAATGTTTAGGTGGTTGGCCCCATTTACCTCTTATTAGAAAGGTGATTTACTCACCTTCTTCCACCACGGCATTTGGCTACTTGTGTCCGGCTCCACTCCCAATCCACCTTCTTGGCTGACATCAACAGAATTGATAATCTCAGTCAATCACAATTCTTTCCCATAGGAAAGCAATGGATTGGCTGAGATTGTCAATTCTGATTATCTCAACCAAGGAGGTGGCTTGGGGTCGGGGCCAGGGCCAAACACAACCCTGGCCAATCAGCATATCCTACTAGAGATGCAATTAATCCATGTATCTCTAGGGGGAAAGTTCAGCATTAAGACACTGAACGTCCGTGCTGCACAGTGTATAGCACTGTCCCAGGAAGCACCTCTAGTATCCCTCTGATGAGTGGCCACTAGAGGTGTTTCTAGTCAGCAATGAAAACATTACCTTTAATCTTATAGATATAGTTTACATTAAAAAGCCTGCAGATACTGACTATACTGACCAACATTACTACAATAAGCTGCAGTTGTTCTGGTGATTATAGTGTCCCTTTAAGCATTTCTACTAGTGACAATTTCCATATAGTTTGTGGGCTACATTTCACAAGAAGATCAGTCATCTTTTAGAAGGGAGGTGAATGAACTTATAAAAGGCTGTGGAGGAGAAGCCCTTAATTTAGACACACCCAAACAAAACGATTAGTTTGTGGCTTTGTTCACCCATAGGGTTCAATAAACGAATTGAAATAACTTAATGTCATTAAAAGGGGAATTGACACATTCAGCATTTTTAATGTTATGTTTATATATAAACATAATATATAAACATAATATATTATATAATCATATCTTGTTTTTTTTATAAATATATATTTGTGAAGTGCAAACAATAAAATGAGATGCAGAAATCAACTCTTCTTTCTCCTGCCACTGTGATCCTCCATCTCTGCTCCTTGTCAATCATTGTTATATACGTTCATTGCATCTGGCACTAAGCATTCAGAAGGCATAAAAGAAGAGAAGACATTATACAATGTCTCTATTTCTCCCCCTCATTGCGTTGTGTGTCTACATTATGCCTTGACAGAACTGGATTGTGATGTAATTTGCTATAACGGAGTATCAAGTGGAAAAATATAGGTGATAGTCGTCTAGTGTCTAGATGCAGTCCCTGCAAGCTGACAAATGTAACCATTTCTCAACCAGTGTGCTTCTAGCAGCTGTCAGTCACTAGGGCATTTCTCACTTCCTAGTGAAGATGAATCATTTTAAAGTGATCACGCATGGCGTCATCATAACTCGAAAAAGAGCTAAATCTACCCGTAGAGCAGCAATATAATGCTCCTCAATGAGGACAATCCAATTAGTATAGTCCTTTTTCTCTAAAAGGAGAAGTATTGGATTGACCAAGATTATTTGTCTGAGCAACATCCACAGTGAGACTAGCACCTACCCTAACCCTATACTTACCCGAGCCTTACATAAACGTTAATACCAAGCCTAACTCTAGCACCAACCCAAACCCTAATGCCTACCATAAACCTAACACACAGCTCATGAGCCAGTGTTAACAGGTGATGCTTAAAGGTATAAAGGCAGCACAATATTGAAAAAGTTTTAATGTATAGATCATGCCGCTGTTATCTCACTGCTCAATTTGCTCCCATGTAGGCAAGTCATTAAGCTAAAGTTGTTTTGAAGAATTGTAGCAATTCCAAATGAAACTAAAGGAATATGCATGTATCATATCATACTAATCACCCTCGCAAACGCCAACATTGTTTCCCATAAGATGTTTTCCCTTTAAAATTGTGATTTTACAATCTTTTGTGTAAAAGCTTGCTATAAGTATCCATCATTGGCTCTACTTTTCTGATTTTGGAAAACATATTTGTCTACTGTTTAGTAACAGATGGTTACAATGGTTTTTCAGAGCACAGTTAATTAATTTGCAAACAACAGAGCCTGGTTAGCAATTGTTCAGACAATTGTACATGTGTGCTTAGAAAAAGAGATATTGCCGTCTATAACTGCCTTCATCCTGAAGTTTACTTTGCGATGTCATTAGTAGCAAATGGTGTTTACTGAAGTTGAATTATTTGACTGAATCATTTGAGTAGCTCTGATGAATATACAATACATTCTGTATGTTTATTTTTTTTTATTTTTTTAATCTGGCTAATTCTAGTATTTGACCTTATAGAATATATATATATATTGTGAGTGTCTGAAGGGTTATTCCTGTCAAAGTAGCTCAACTGGAAACTTTGGAAAATTTGTGTTATGGTTATCCAGTGTTCGTGTTTCCTAGTCTTAGAATTAGCTAGAATTAGGTTTAGATACCATTAGATAGGGTTAGATATGATTAATGTTAAATAGGATTCAGGTTAGGTTTAGCAATAAAGTCGAAGTTTGATGCTGTTCAATAGGGTGACAGAGATAGTGCCACTTCACCAAAGAATATTTCTATGAAGTAAACATGCCCCCAAATTAGGGCATGTCTCCTATTTGCTTCTACAAGTTCATTAAACACCTCACAAAATTTATATGGAGGGTATTATTGTGCTCAGGGGCAGTAGCAGAATATAAATATTGGAATGTATGAGTGTCAAAATAATCTCAGGGGTTTATTTTCTACTAATATATACTTTTGTGTAGTGGTTTTGGCTTATGTGACTATATTAAAATTATTGTGTTTAAGAAAAAAGTGTCAGCGCTGAAAGGTCTCCCTTAAATGTAGTTTAGAAAAAGGGAATAGTAGGATAAATTATTTTGAAGTACAAAATCTTTGAATTATCTCCACAATGGTGGATATGACATTGTTCTTAACCCCTTAAGGACCAAACCTCTGGAATAAAAGGGAATCATGACATGTCACACATGCCATGTGTCCTTAAGGGGTTAACCTTGATACTGTCATATCCACCAATGTGGAGGTGGATCAAAGATTTTGCACTTCAAAATATTTTTTCCTACTATTCCCTTTTCTAAATTACATTTAAGGGAGACCTTTCAGCGCTGACACTTTTTTATTAAACACTGGATTTCAAAGGTTTTGGGAATTACCTTTTATCTGTTTAGCAGCTTAAAAATTATTTTATTGAATATATACAGTTTTTATTATTATTTTTTTCACTTTAAAATGTTTGCGCTTTTTTGATTGTATTGTTTTGATATTAAATAAAATTATAGCCTCAGCAAAAGTTTGACCTTAACCCCTTAAAGACACAGCTTCAGAAGCTTGTCTTACGCTTAATGACACAAGCAATTTTTGCATTTTCTTGCTGTATGCGTTCAACTGCAATTTGCATCTTTTTCATCAGAAAAATGCAAAAAAAAAAAAAAACATTTTGTGTTTTTTGTACAGTTTTTACAATAATAATGTGTGCCTAATTAGTGCAGGTTAAAGAAAGTAATTAAAAATAAATTAATTTAGTTGTTCTGATTTACAGAATATATAATGTGTCTGGGATTTAATGTTTTTTTTGGTAGTTACAGGTCACAAATCACAAGGAGTAAAATAAACTTTTAATATGGAGCGATTTTAGAATTTGGTATGTTTGTCTTGTAAGCTTAATAGCCATAAAAGAAAACAAAATTGCCACACAAAAGTATATATTTATATAAAGTAGACATCACAGGCTATTGTCCTAAGGTTGTTTTGACACTTTCTAAGTAGCCATTTCACCGCCAATCTCTGCTAAATATTGGAGTAAAATGTAGAATTTTGGGTTTTTTGGCACACAAACTTATAACAAAGAACTTCTCATGTGTATTTTGTAAAGTTGGTGTGTGCTATTCCTGTACAAGGTTTTATTATGTGTTCAGTTACTTCTGCTGAGTACAATGGTACCCCCATTATATGTCTTTGGCACTATTTCGTGAAGCTACGTGAAGCTATAGGAGACCTGTCCGTTTCAACATTTACAGTAGAATTTTGAGAGGCGGATTTAATGGGCCTATGCTTCAATTTGGGGTATTATAGCAGTTTGACTGTTCAAAAAAACCTCACAAAGGCCTACCATTTGTAAAAGTAGACACCTCAGGGTATCTCATATGGTGCATATTGTGCTTTAACATGCCCCCATTTTCTTCACCAATATATGCCAAAATGTGTGGTAAAATATAATTTTGGGCATTTTTTACATATGGATTACATTTTTGCTGGGCATTTTGTACATTTCATATGTGCCACTAAGTTCAAAGCCCCCAAATTATGCTCAGCTAAGCCTTCTGAGTAAAACAATATGCCCAATGTATGACCTAGACACTATTTTGTGAAGTTACACTGCTGTAAAAGAGAAACAAGTTCTGTTTTTTAAGTGTGAATTTTCATGGAGGGTTTTGATGCGTCCGTGTCCCACTTTGGAGCACTTGAGCAGGCTACATATTACAACAACACTATAAAGGCATACCATTTCTTAAAGAAGACATCCCAGGGCAATTCAAAAGGCATATTTTGAACCTTAGCGTGGGATCATTTTTCCGCTAGCTTGTACCAAGTGTAGTGGTAATAAGCATTTTTTCTGCCTTTTTGATACACATAGTGAGTTTGCGCAGTATATTCTTCAAACCTTATGTGTACTACGACTGTATACTACTTCATATGTTGCTCAGCTATGTCGGCTGAGTACAGCAATACCCCCGTATGTACCTTTGCCAGGTATATGTGGACATTGAAGGGGCACATTTGAGACACAGCCATTCCAGTTTTTTTCAAACTTTGAATTTTTACGCTGTGTCCATGTCCCATTTTAGAGTATTTTACAAGGCTATATAATCCAATTACCCCATAAAGGCATACCATTTATTAAAGAAGACATCCCAGGGCAATTCAAAAGGCATTTTTTTGAACCTTAGCGTGGGATCATTTTTCCGCTAGCTTGTACCAAGTGTAGTGGTAATGAGCATTTTTTAATGTATTTTTTTACTTTGTAAATCTTTTTTACTTTGTAAAACTTTTTTACTTTGTAAAACCCGTTTTTAAACTTTTTTTTTGTTTTACTTATTAAATGTTTTACATTTTCCTAACTTTTTTTACACTTTTACATTTTTTTCTAAACTTTTCTTTTACCGTTAACCCCTAACTAGCAGTAAGCAGCACTAACAGTAAATTCCCCATTTTCCCATAACTCCCACCCACCCCAGCTAGCAAAATATATAATTGTAAAATATTTAAATGAATTAATTAAATAAATTGAACCCCTGAGGGTTAAAAAAAAATAAAAAAAAGTTAATCCTCAGGGGTTAAAACAAATTAGATCACAGTATAATAATATACTGTAGTGTATTACTGTATTACTGTATCACTGTAATAATAATATACTGTAGGCAGTGATCAACTGGCAGGGAAGGGGTTAATTATTTTTTTAGACTGGGTAAAGGGGGGTGGTGTTTTTTTTACTTAAACGTTACTAAAACAGTTAAAAAAAATGTTTACCTTTTTAAAGCTTATTTTACAAAAATGTTTAACGTTAACCCCTAGTTAGCCTAAAACCAAATTCCCCAATTCCCCACTAACTTCCACCATCCCAGCTAGCTAAATATATAATTTTTAAATATTTAAATTAATTAATAAAATAAATTTAACCCCTGAGGGTTAAAAAAAATAATAATTAACCCTCAGGGGTTAAAAAAAATAAAATCAGATTACATTAAAATGTATACCCTGCCAATTGATCACTGTAGTCAGTGATCAATTGGCAGGGAAGGGGTTAATTTTATTAAAGCAGGGGAAAGGGGGGTGGGATTTAACTTTATTTATTTTTTTTACACAGGGAGAAGAGGATCATCACTGATCCGTCTCCCTGCACTTCACACAGAACCCGGAAGTGCAGGGAGGCGGAAGGTGAGTACATGCAGCACATGTGCTCGCTCTGACAGCCTGTCAGAGCGAGCACTGCTGCTGGGGCAGCCCGTCGGGTGCTCACGGTCTGCCTCTAATACAGAGGCAGACCGGAGCACCGTTAACCCCGCGATCGCCGCAATTACGGCGATCTGGGGTTAACTTTAGTAAATGACGGAAATTTTCCGTCAACGGTCCTTAACTGAAGGATAAGGTTGACGGAAAATTTCCATTCGCGGTCGGGAAGGGGTTAAATAAGCTTTTATTATTATTATTATTATTATTATTATTAGCATTTATAGAGATTCAACTTATTCTGCAGCTCTTTACAATTATTATAAAGGGAGAAATGTAATAATAAATGAGACACTGACAAGGGACAATAGCTTTATGTGGACCTTGTTTAAAAGTTCTTACTTCTTTGTAGCTACTGCTCTGACTAGAGATAATGAGTGATGATTGTCTCAGCAACTCAAAAGGTTTTTCCATAGGGAAGCACCAAAGGGCTAATGCACATGTGCAACAATCTCTGCACTCATCGTGATTCATTATCTTAAATGGACACTCCAGACCCCTAAAGTACTTTTGTTTACTGAAGTGCTTGGTGTGTGAAGAGTATGTCCTATTTTCATTTTTTGTTTTCTTAAAGTACAGATTTAAATAAAAAGTGACATTTATATAAATTAACCTTGCTACACCCCCTAGCTGTCAATCAGACAACCAGTCCTCTAACTTCCTGGTTTTTAGTTCAGTGGAGTTAAATTCAAGAGTCAGCAAATGCTCAGATCAACTGCAAAGACTTCTCATTGAGTTGCATTGTGAGGTCTGTGATTGGACCTTACTACCACTTTATGTCTGTAAGTGTAACCAATAAATTCTCTTTTGATATTTTTATACGTACTTTCACTATGTATGGTCCTTTTTTTCTCATATCTCTGAAGACATTATAACACCTGGATCTACTATCAAGTCCCATACTGCATATACCCCAAGGGGGTGAGAGGCCTGATTTACACGTTTGTTTGTGAGTGCATTACTTACTCCACACTTTATTATTATTATCTTACTGTGTTACGCTATGATATACACTTTTTATCATTCCAGATTTTATTGTACACTTATATAGAATATTCCAATTTTGGATATATTCCTCAGGTTGTATTCCAATATATTTGTGTGAAGGTGGTTTCCACTTTTTTGCTTTCTGTTTCTTACTTTTTGGTGTTTAGTGAGGTTCACCTGGAACCACTTTCAATTTAGCAGCTTTATTGCTTATGGTTAGTGGGTATACTACTGTTTTGTCACTGTGATTGGACCGCCACCAAAAGTATGGGCTGAATTAGAAGATCAGGACTTGCACAGGCTTCAGACAAGAACTCTACAGCTTTTCCAAGCTGTTTCAGATATACCCCAATGAAAAAAAGCATGCTTCTATGATTGTAGAGACTGTTCTGGAGTGTTTATGCCACCTGATGCTTGAGAACTGCTCACCAATCTCTTTTGGCTAACCCACTAGTGACTATTTTGCAATGGTGTCTGTTTGACCAAGACACATGCAGGCAGAAGAAATGAGATGTTTACTTATGAGGATATAAACCTTGCACGCAAGTACCTGCAAAGTCCTAAAAGTCAAGTGCTGTCTATTCCAACAACTTCTGAAATAACCCTCTCGACAATTAAGGTGGTGCAAGAGCATTGTGGTAAAATCCAGCAACAAATGGAGGTACAAACAACTGTGAAACCTGACACTGTCTTAATGTCAGTCAACGTGCTACCGTCAGCAATTGTATGGAACACACCCTATGGTGTACAAACTAAATGTATTTTTATATTTTTTTGAAAATATTTATTTTTTATTTTTCTGAACTATGTAACTTTTTTTTTGTAGAGTTAGCAAGAGAAAGGAAGTGCTAGCGGACACAAGGATGCATGTAGAAAGTGTGTTTTTGATGTATGCTGAGTATAAGCATTGAAACCATTTAATATGCAGTCTTGATCACCTCCCACCCGGTTGCATATTTTTGATGGATTTGATTGGACTGAATAGATGAATGTTGGGAGGACTGGGGAGGAGAATAATAATGGGTGCTATTGTAATAATATTCTGTTTAGTTGCACTTTATGTTTTGTTATGATGTGTATATGCTCTGCAGTTATGAAAAAGGATGCAGTAAAGTCCTTAGGCCCTGATAGACAATACCCAGCCCTCTGGATTTTATAGTGCCAGCTGCACTGCTGGAGTAAGCAGGGCTTGCGTAGCCGTGGCTCCCGTTCAGGTTTACAAATTGTTTGTTTTTTCCTTAATTACTGATGACTGAGTAAGCCAAGTAATTTTGGAGGTATGGCAATATACCTAGGTATTTTTCTGCCCTGATGGTGTTAATGTTATGAACAAAGAGAGGATTGATGGTATCGGACTTCTTTTCAGTCTTCTGTTTAGTGACATTTAGTGAATAAGTTCTGTTCAATGCATAAAGGGTGTTGGTTGTTTACAAGTTTGGATTTTATACCTTCTTTCCCCCTACTCTCACCACCCCCCATTACTGAAGGTATGCCTAGTAAAAGCAGTAAAGTCCCAACTAACCATCCTCCTTACTGCTTGTCTGGCTATTTAGGTGTCCGCCTCCACCTTTCCACCCTTAAATATCTTTATTTCTGTGCAGGGCTAATCCATCAGTGCTGGATTCACACCCCGCCTCGCCTCCTTGTCAGAGATCATCAGAATTCATTATCTAAGCCAATCAAATTATTTTCCATAGAAAAGCATTGGGAGACAATACACATCAGAGGCAAAACAACTAATTAGCATCTCCTTATAGATGTGCATTAACTCAATTCATCTCTATGAGGAAAGTTCAGCGCCTCCAAGCAGAGCATGGAGTTACTGAACATTACATGTACTGTTACAGGAAGCACCTCTAGTAGTGGTCATCTGAGTGACTGCCACTGGAGGTGTCCTTAGGCAGCAATGTAAACACTGCTTTTTCTCTGAAAGGCCAAGACCATTGGGTCCATTGGATCAGGCCCCCCATGGGTTATGTGATCCCTCTCACAGAGTGATCACTTGGTCCCAATAGGCATCCATGTAGCTGCTTGCAGGGGATCAGGCAGTCCCCATGCTGCTTGAAATTAAAAAAAAATATTTATTTTGTGTATATCATAAACATATCATATACATATAAATATACTAATTGTAGAACTTATAAATTTGTATTAGTCCCTCTTAAGGGAAATAACAAACAACACACACAAAATAAAAGATGTGAAAAAATAGTATGTACAGTGACGAAAGTGTTAATCAACGATCTAGCCACACACTAATATTCTCATAGTATAGATAGTCATAAAGAACTAGTGGGAGCTTGAGTCAATAACAAGAGCTTATAGTGAAAGGCTTCCAAGTGAAGGAATTTAAAATCCAAGCAGATATCCTGCGACAACATTTTAAGGACAAGGGTTACCCTAACCGGTGCCTTAAGAAAGCCTACAAGAGAGCTATAGAATCAGAAAGAGAGACATTATTAGCAAAAAACGTACCCGTCATTCCCACTAACCCCCCACCATGCATGATTGCTACCTATGATGCTGGATGGGACAGAGTGAAGTTGGGAATCCAAAAATTCTGTCCATTACTAATGAGAGACACACATCTCGAAAAGATTTTAGGTCCAAACATTGATATGACAACAAGGAGAGGCAAAAATTTGAGAGACCTCCTAGTACCGAGTCATTATCAATCACAACGACCTCAAACTCGAACCTGGCTGAGTACACCCATTGCCGGGACCTTCCGATGTGGGCGATGCGTCGCATGCAAATATATTAAACGTGACTCTAAAAAAATATCTGACAGTGAAAATCAACAAATTTTTAACATCACTTCATTCTTCAACTGCAACACTGCAGGTTTAGTGTATCTTCTTACCTGTGAATGTGATTGCAAATATGTAGGCAAAACTTTCCGCCCTTTCAAAGAAATCAAAGAACACGTCCGATCACCTAAACTGAGTGTTGAAACGCCCATTAGCCGCCACCTGAAAGAACATCATTCAGGCAAATCACATGGCTTACGCTTCTGTGGGATAGAACTTGTAAAACGGGACAAGAGAAGGGGGGACTACGATAAGTTTTTAAGACAACGGGAAAGTTTCTGGATCTGCAGGCTTAAGACCCTACAACCTAGAGGACTGAATGAAGGGTTCTCATTTGCACCATTTATTTAATGCATTTTTACTACACTTTAACAATATCAACTAGTATTTCTTGGCTGAAATTGAGATATATGTAAGTAGTAAAATGCTTTATTTTCACAGGTCTTATCTGACCTGGTGTACAATACACAGTAACTCTATGCAACATCATTAATGACTACAAATAATCATAAACTTATTAACTAATAAGCTATTAGTTAATAATCCACTTGCAAATTTGCATGTTCAAACTAATGACATTCTTGCTCGGACAATTTGGTTGATTTTATGTTCTTATGAACTACACATTTACTTTATATTTCTGAATCATAGGCTTATAAGGGGTTAATTCTCTCATGCCGAAAGGGCTGGCTGTCATTCACCACCCAGGCACCGCCCAGAATTCGGACAGTCTGACATACATCCTGACGTCATTCTACCCGAGGGGCTGGCCTTAGGAAGGTTTAAAAAGAGGCGCCAACCTCATAGTAGGTTAGCTCTTGATAAAGGCGCATGCTAGCGCCGAAACGCGCGTTGAGCGTTATCAACATTAATTACTTAGAAATTGTCCTACTTAGGATCACCATTTAGCTTATCAAGGATTGAGCGTTGCTGTTACCTATGAGCGTCACCGATATTATTATATTCTTATACCGTCCTATTTTAGGATCACTATCTAGCTCATTAAGTATTAAGCGTTTGCTGAGACTTATAGTGGATCATTAGCTTAAACTCATGCTTGGGGATCTACTACTCTCTGGGAGTTACTAGGGCTTGTTTATTTCTAATTTAGATTTCTAGCCGTTTGGCTGAGGGAGAATTTCACTTTTATCCTCAGTATGCCGTACTTGAACGAATATCTATGTCTAACAAGCCTCCAGTTCTCCTAGGAATGATTTTTACGTATATTGGATGGGGACATTATTAAGAGTACTCCTGACACTCAACCCACTAAGTGTGTCCGTGTATACCTAGCGAACATTTGAAGTAATCTGGAGCTCTATCTGACTAAGACTACCTTTATTACCCTATTTCCATTTATCATACGTCTTTCATTCTTGACAATTGGTTCGTGCTTTAGAGAACGAGTGTGTTAAGAGGTGTCCAGGCTTACATTTTGATCACATTATCTATGCGGTTTTATTTGCCGTTCACTCTCTACTTTCCTCTCAGTTCTCCAGTAGCCAATTTGCATTTCGGGGACCACTCGGAATATCATAATTGGGGAGACAGTGTTATCTACCGACTTTATTATTAGTTTGGCATACACCGCTCCCTTTATATTCCTGTACATCCTCTGCAATTTGCAACCATGATATTAGCTTAGTCTGTATCCATGTTTGGATCACTGTAACAATAATTTATATGCAGTTGTTACATTTTGTCCTTCTGAAGTTTATGCAAACAGTCTCGACCTTTTAGGGGAATTTTTCTTATCTCCTTTCTAGTCACACTCTGCATAACCAGACCTGCGGGTACTATATCCGCTTATGAGTTGTTACACAACAGTTTCTCTTTAGCTGTTCTACACATTAAATGGTTAATATGCATCTACTGTTCACATTCTCAAGTATAATTTGTTGACTTATGTACCAGTTAGCACTTGGAAGCCTTTCACTATAAGCTCTTCCTATTGACTCAAGGTCCCACTAGTTCTTTATGACTATCTATACTATGAGAATATTAGTGTGTGGCTAGATCGTTGATTAACCCCTTAAGGACGCAAGACGGTTCAGGACCGTCATCGGCATTTTTCCCTTGCCGACCGACGACGGTCCTGAACCGTCCTAAATTTAAAATGTACTTACCCGATCGCCGTCGTTCCCCCGGCGGCGATCGGCGTTGCTCCCGTTGTGGGGAGACTGCCTGCAGCCCAGACAGTCTCCCCATGGCGGATTAGGACCCCTGGGGCCATGTGATAGCCCAACAGGGCGACCACATGGTCACAATAGGTGTCCTAGTCTCTGCCTGCAGGGGGACTGTCTGTGCTGACAGGCAGTCTCCCTGCAACTGTAAAATCATAAAAAAATTTAAAGTGAAAGTTAATAAAAAAAAATATTATTATATAGATATACCTATATAATATATGTCTATATATCATATATATAATGTCATGCTAAGTGTATTTTTATATTAATATGTACATATATTAATATAAAAATACACTTATAATTAATTTACACACGTATATATATAATATATATAATAACTATATATATATTGTATATATATATTATTATAAATTACGAATAATAAATAATTTAAATTAAATTAAAAAAATTAAAAATAATAATAAAAATTAAAAAAAAATTATATATCTATACGAAATGTTATTCTAACTGTATTTTGATATTAATATATATATATTTATATCAAAATACACTTAGAATGAAATTGTATATATATATCTATGTATATATAAATAAATAAAAAGAATAATGACATAAATAATTATATAAATATACACGTAGACTTCAAATATATAAATATGCACATATATTTAAATTCTACGTGCGTATTTATGTAATATTTTTACATAATTAAGTTATTTTATTGATTGCAATTTAAGGGACCTGCCTGCCAACCCAGGCCGAATTTAATTTGCTAGCACTGTATTTTACCCTGTAACGTTCTACGACACCCTAAAACCTGTACATGGGGGGTACTGTTTTACTCGGGAGACTTTGCTGAACACAAATATTAGTGATTCAAAACAGTAAAACATATCACAGCGATGATATTGTCAGTGAAAGTGACTTTTTTTGCATTTTTCACACATAAACAGCACGTTTACTGATGATATAATTGTTGTGATACATTTTCCAGTTTTGAAACACTAATATTTGTGTTCAGCAAAGTCTCCTGAGTATAACAGTACCCCCCATGTACAGGTTTTATAGCGTTTTTGAAAGTTACAGGGTCAAATATATGGGTCAAATATTTTTACATTGAAAATGGCCAGGTTGGTTACGTTGCCTTTGAGAGCGTATGGTAGCCCAGGAATGAGAATTACCCCCATGATGGCATACCATTTGCGAAAGAAGACAACCCAAGGTATTGCAAATGGGGTATGTCCAGTCTTTTTTAGTAACCACTTGGTCACAAACACTGGCCAAAATTAGCGTTCAATTTAGTTTTTTACTTTTTTCACACACAAACAAATATGAACGCTAACTTTGGCCAGTGTTTGCGACTAAGTGGCTACTAAAAAAGTCTGGACATACCCCATATTGAATACCCTGGGTTGTCTACTTTAAAAAAAATATGTACATGTGGGGTGTTATTCAGCGATTTATGACAGATAATAGTGTTACAATGTCACTATTGATACATTTTAAAAATGTATGTTTTGAAACCGCAATATCCTACTTGTACTTATAGCCCTATAACTTGCAAAAAAATAGCAAAAAGCATGTAAACACTGGGTATTTTTAAACTCAGGACAAAATTTTGAATCTATTTAGCAGTTTTTTTCATTCGCTTTTGTAGATGAATAAAACATTTTTCACATAAAAGTCAAAAAACATGTATTTTTTTCAATTTTTCATCATATTTTTTCATTTTTTAAAAATTAAATTACATGAGATTATATAAATAATGGTATGTAAAGAAAGCCCCTTTTGTCCTGAAAAAAACAATTATTAATTTGTATAGGAACAGTAAATGAGAGAGCGGAAAATTACAGCTAAACACAAACACCACAAAAGTGTAAAAAGATGCCTGGTCGCAAATGTACAACATCGCAAAAAAAGTCCAGTCCTTAAGGGGTTAACCTCCCTGGCGGTATGATTATGTCAGGAATTTTGTACCAAAAGCGGTACCATTTTTTTGCATTTGAATTACCCGCCCAGTTCCGCCCCCATGTCAGGCATGTCAATCAAATTTTAATTAATCAAATCACATAATTACGTTAAAAGATTATTTAAATATACATGTAGAATTTTAATATATATGCATTTATAGGTATTTAAATTCTACGTGTATACTAATGTAATCTTTTATGTAATTATATGTATTTATCTATATATATATATTTGCGGTTATTTGTATTTTATATATATATATAGATATATATAGAATGTCATTCTAAGTGTATTTTGTTACCGATATATATATATTAATAACAAAATACAGTTAGAATGAAATTACATATGCATATATAATTTATATTAAATTTTGTTTCAATAGTTTATTTATTTATTTTATTATTTTATTTATTTATTATTTTAATTATACGTATTTATATATAATATATATATGTACATCTATTATATATATATAATATATATACATATTATATATATGTAACGTCATTCTAAGTGTATTTTAATATTAATATATATACTTATATTAATATTAAAATACACTTTGTATGACGTTACATATATATAATATGTATATATATTATATATATAATATATATACATATTATATATATATATATAAAAATATATTTAATTTATTTTTACACTTGTCTTTTTTATTTTTTTTATACTTCCCACCAGCAGGGGGACTGTCTGATATTTCAAACAGTCCCCCTGCTGGCAGATCCACAGCCAGCTATAGAGGGCCATGTGATCGCTCTTTGAGAGCGATCACATGGCCCCCGGGGGCCTGATTTGCCGTGGGAGGGCTGCCTGGGCTGTGAGGCAGTCCTCCCGAAGCGGATTGCGGCGGAGGTAAGTAAATCTTACCTCCGGGGGCTCTGTTATCTACCCCGAGCGTGACTCGGGGTTACCGCTTCTGGCAGCGAAAATTAACCCCGAGTCACGCTCGGGAATACCGCCAGGGAGGTTAACACTTTCGTCACTGTACATACTATTTTTTCACTTCTTTTATTTTGTGTGTGTTGTTTGTTTTTTCCCTTAAGAGGGACTAATAAAGATTTATAAGTACTACAATTAGTTCATTTTACGCTCCACTACTGGCAATCTTTTGCAATTTACTGACGGAGCATATACATTTTAGGGATATGAAAAGTGCAACAGTAGTGAAAAGACCAAATTGATCAATCCACTAGTTGTTGATGGTTGAAGACCTTGATAAAAGTCCGTTGGGACTGAAACGTCGATCCGTATTTTTCTTGTAATATAATACTTCATTAAAGTATCTATTTGTAAATGTATTCAAGTCCTTTGAGTGCACTCTTTCGGGAATATATATATATATATATATATATATATATATATATATATATATATGTACACATATATATATATATATATATATTAATATAAAAATACATATAGAATGAAAGTGTATCATATATATATACATAAAATAAATAAAAATAATAACTCATTTTTTAAAAAAAATCTATATTTATATATGTAATTTAATTTTAACTATATTTATTTAATAAAATGTTTTTTTAATATATTTTTATTTTTTATTTTTGTTCTTCATTTGCATGACAGAACAACAGTGTGCACCAAAGTGCGACATAAGAGTAATGGCAATGTTGTGATAAGACAAATCAATATATCTGCACAGGTTTTAAGAGTAAATGTAAACATGCAGAAAGGCTTTTGTCCAACAGATTGTACCACCCTAGAGGGCTAGAAGAGTAAATTGCTAATGTCCAGGGTGCATATCAACATAAAGATAAAGTAAAGTAGAAAAGGGAGAAAAGAACTAACTACAACAAAAAATAGGCTAGGAAGCAGGTAAACTAAATCTCCACCTTGTTTCATCCCGGGCTGGGTATAAGGGGAAGGTGACCAGGGCATCCATCTAGCCATTCAGCCTCTGTCTGCAAAGGGCAGGAGTCCCACAAAATTTTGTGGATTGGGAAGATTAATGGCAGAGGTGCTGTTGATCTGGTAATAGGGTGGAACGGCATTCATCTTTGCTCGTTCCTCCTCACTTCAGCCCACTTTAAAATCCCACTTGATTGCTTTGCAGGCCATTGTTTCAGCCTCCGCCACTTTAGGCGCTACATTCAATAGTCCAAAAGCACATGCTAGATCTGAGGCCATCATGGCAAACTCTCCAGTGAGTAAACCTGACAGACTGGTGGGGCAGGCATGTGTTTCTTGGGGAACATCTTCCTCAAGAAGTTGTCAAATATTTTGTCCAGCTTGACCAGAACTTCAGACATTGTTGCTTGGTAATTAAGTAGGGGACATGTGGCATCCGCCATTTTAAATGCACTGCTTAGTATGCTGTTGCTTTTTGCGGTGACACCGCACATCCCCGGTAGGGTGAAGTAGTCTCCAGGATGAGGACCAGGATCACCCTCGCAAGTCCAAAGGGAGGGAAGCAGGGCACCAACTTGATATTGCCAAAGAACAGGTTAGGACGGGCCAGGAGATAGGCCGCCTCTCCCTTGCACAGCGCCAGCAGGCCTCAGTTTGTTCAAAAGAGAACTCCATCTTGACAGCAGCTAATGACCGCTGAGAGCACCCCCAAGCCAGTTGATGCGGAGTACACAGGCTTCACAGCCAGTCCCAGAAATAGAGCCAAAAATACAGGTAACTGGAGCAAATTGTTAGAGTTACACTAAGCTCCGTGAAAACACATCCAGTCGCCATTAAAGACAGGCCCTGTCCACCCATTCTAACTGTATTTTGATATTAATATATATATTCATATCAAAATACACTAAGAATGAAATTGTGTACATATATATATATATATATATAATATTAATTATATATATATATATATATATATATATATACACACACACAGTATATACATATATGTAAATCATTACATAAATATATACATAGACTTTAAATATAAATATATGTATATATTTTAATTTTACATGTATATTTTTGTAGTCTTTTTACTTAATTATGTGATTTTACTAATTGCAATGTAAGGGTCCTGCCTGACAACCCAGGTAGAAAGAATTTCATTTACATACCCTATATTTAACCCTGTAACATTTTTTAAAACACCATAAAACCTGTACATTGGGGGCACTGTTTAACTCAACAGACTTTGCTGAACACACGATGATATCATCAGTAAAAGTGCAGTTTAGTGTTAAAAATACAAAAAGAAAAATAATCTCTAACTTTGCCCACTGTTTGTGACTAAGTGGCTCATATAAAAGACTGGACAAACCATTTTGAATACCCTTGGTTGTCTATTTTTCCAAATGGTATCCCATGATGGGTGTAATTTTGATTCATGGGCTGCCATATGGTCTCAAAGGCAACAAAACCAAACTGGTAAATTTCAATGTGTAAAAACTGAAAAGGAGATAGCCCTATATTTGACCCTGTAACTTTCCAAAACACCATAAAACCTGTACATGGGGGGATTACTCGTGAAACATTGCTTAACACAGATATGTGTATTTTATTGCATTAAAAGTGAACAGTATTATGACATTCACAGTTGAAATTCCATGCAGAACTAAGAATATAACAACATTTCTTAATTTCTCACAGTTTATTAGTTTTTATTCCTATAAAATGATGTTTCATATATAAATATTTGATGTAAAATGAATGTCCTGTTTCTCCTGAACAAAATTATATGTAATAAGTGTGGGTGAATTATGGTTGAACAGACATATAGTAAAATTCTAGAGTTTGTTTTGATTTTGTTTTGATCAGAACGTGTACAATTGCCTATGTCCTTAAGGGGTTAAGTAAAGATGAATTGGTGTTTTTTCTTCCTATTGTAAATGTTTCAAATGCATGAACTTAAGCATTGAATGATTTCTCCATCATTTTGTATGCATTAAGAATTCTTATAGAAAGTGGGTCAAAGTTGTTAAACTATATATGTTGTAAATGTACCATTTTTCTTTGTCTGATGACCTACAAAATCTGCTACAATATTGTCTCGCCCAGTAACTATGCAATATCAGCTATTTTTACAATTACAAATTTTGGCTTATCTTTTCTGAATTTCCCACACTGGTCTTGCTACTGCTGGCAATGCCTTTATGGTGATAATTTAAGCCAGGGGTCCTTAAACTCTGGCCCCCCAGATGTTGCTGAACTACAATTCCCATGATTCTCTGGCTATCTATGTAAGTCAAAGAATCATGGGAGTTGTAGTTCAGCAACATCTGGGGGGCTGGAGTTTGAGGACCCCTGATCTAAGCCAATCAAATGTTTTCCCATAGGATATTGGCATATGCACATGAAAATGTAGTGCTGTGCCTCTGCATTTCTGTGGGGTGCATTCAGCATCTCCACGCAGAGCATGAAGTCACAGTCGTAGCCACTCATTGGAAGACTAAGTCTAGTCGGGTGAAACCTCTACATTAAAAGGCATTATAAACTATTACAACCACTGCCAGCACTACACCACACTCATTGCACGCAAGGTTCCCTTTCTGTAGTAAACAGACACACACTGTGTATGTTACTGAGGGAAAAAGCTTTTAACTTCCATAACACTAGCAATGCAACAAAAGCACACTGCAATTCAAATATTCTGTCTCTTACTAGAATTAAAATAAAAAATAAATCACATATTTTAAATCAGTGAATTAAAGTGGGCGTGATGCTGGCATTTACAGCTAGGCAAGAGGATTTTTTTTCTATTTCAATTTACCAGATGATGAGGGGTTTGACTGTTCCTGTCTGACTTGCTTCTGTCTACTAATGGCACTATCCTCACCATCCTTGCTTCTCTGCCTGAGGATGATGGTATTAGTAGTGGAGGAGGAAGTACGTGTGGTAGGTGGTGACAATTGCTCAGAATCAGCTCTAGTACCAGTGGACCTGCTTGCACCCTGGTACATGTTTGTTCTCTTTCTTAACTCAGAAATACAGATTTGTGGTGTTTTTGCAGATGTTTCCTACCAGCAGTAGTGAGATAACCCTTCCCTCGTCACTACTCACGTTCTTGCTGCACAATCTACACTTTTCAAGTTAGACTTCTTGGAGGAACTCAACGTGATCCCAAACTTTGCTTTGTTGGTGCTATACAGTACCCTTAACCCTTTGCCTAGCATCTGCTGAAGGTGTGGTTGAATTTGTGTTGGTGGCAGTGTAAGCTGTCCCAACACTAGTCTGTGTACTAGTACTTGATTGATTAATGCTAATGGAAATCAGCAGCAAAGCTGGCACTAGTGCATGCTCATTGAGGGCCACCCAATGGAAAAGTGTATTCATGGACCCGGTCATGTGATGTGATGTGATCCTTTAACAGCACAACCGGGCCCTTGTAACACAGGCAGTGCTGGGAGGAAAAGGCAGAGAGGAGGGGCATAGAGTCTGGCTCCCAACAGCCTCAACCAGCAAGTGTACATTTTGCATGTGTGTCTGTTTGTCTGTGTATCTATTTGTGTGTGTGTCTGTATGTGTGTCTGTGTATCTACAGTGATGGAGAAAAGTATTTGATCCCCTGTTGATTTATAATGTTTGCCCACTGACAAAGAAATTATCAGTCTATAATTTTAATGGTAGGTGTATTTTAACAGTGAGAGATAGAATAACAAACATAAAAAAATCCAGAAAAATGCATGTCAAAAAAGTTATAAATTAATTTGCATGTCAATGAGTGAAATACATATTTGACCCCATTGACTTAGTACTTAGTGGCAAAACCCTTGTTGGCAATCACATAGGTCAGACGTTTCCTGTACTTGGCCACCAGGTTTGCACATATCTCAGTGTATGTATCTGTGCGTTTGTATGTATATGTGTGTGTATGTGTATCTCTGCTTGTGTGAGTGGCAGTATATATATATATATATATATATATATATATATATATATATGTGTGTGTATACATCTCAGTATTTAAACTACAACACTGCACACAAATACCATATTTATCGGCGTATAACACGCGCCTCATTTTAAGAAGGAAATTCCAGGAAATTTCCCCCCCTCCCATAGTATTATTATTATTATTATTATTATTTTATTATTTATATAGTGCCAACAAATTCCGTAGCGTTGTACGCCGTATTCCTCCCCCTCATGTCCCCCTCATGTCCCCCACTTGTGCACACTTCCTTTCAGTCCCGCCGGAAACCGGAACCTGAAATTGAAGTTCCAGTACCGCGGTGCGCGCTGTGAAGCCGGCCCACGCTTCAAGACAGGTAAGTAAATATGGGATATCGGCGTATAACACGCACCCATCATTTTCCCCCTATTTTCAGGGAGAAAAAGTGCATGTTATATGCCGATAAATACGGTACATCCATGCATTTAAACATCAACACTACATACAGACACACATTATACATTCAAAGCCAAAAACTACACACACTACTTTCAAATGGTAACAGTAAAAACAAACAGACAACACAATACTACACACAAATGCAACCGTACATTAATACACGCAAATTCCATACAAACACATGCTTACATTAAAACATACAAACACTGAGGGACGTGGCTAACCGCCGGCGGGACCAGACACATGGAGTAAGAGCTCCATGACCACCAAGCCCAAAGCTCCTATTCGCCAGACCAAGAAATATCACCTCAAAATTATCCAATATAAATCACACAAGAGAACGCAACTCTGTTAAGTTAACCCTTTCAGGACCGCTGACGGTTCAGGACCGTCAGCGGTAAAACGTGCGTTTGGACCGCTGACGGTCCTGAACCGTCATAACGGTCTGGGGCTACTTACCTGATCGCCGTCGGTCCCACGGCGGCGATCAGTGCTCCACCCGGTCCAGGGGGGTTGCCTGTCTGCCCGGGCAGTCCCCCCTCGGCAGATCAGGACCCCACGGCCATGTGATCACTCGATCACATGACCGCAATAGGTGTCTGTGTATCTGCCTGCAGGGGGACTGTCTGTGCTGACAGGCAGTCTCCCTGCAAGTGGAAAATCCAAAAAATAAAGTTAAAAAAAAACAGTGTAAAATCAGTGTAAAAAAAAAAAATATGTGTATATATATATATATATATATATATATATATATGATATATATACATGTATTATATCTATATATAATATATGTATATGTATCATATATATAATGTCATATTAAGTGTATTTTTATATTTATATATACGTATATTAATATAAAAATGCACTTATATTTAAATTACACACGAATATATACAATATATATAATTGCTATATATATGGTATATATATATTATTATAAAATACAAATAATATGTTAATAAAAATAAATAACAAAAAATAAAAATAATTTTTAATAATTATAAAAAAATATTTATATATGCAATTTTATTCTAACAGTATTTTGATATATATATATATATATATATATATATTTATATCAAAATATACTTAGAATGTAATGATATATATATATATCTATGTATAAATAAATAAATAAAAACAATACGAAATATACATATGTCCATATACATAATTACATAAATAATTTCATAAATATACACGTAGACGTCAAATATATAAATATGTATATATATTAAAATTCTACATGTGTATTTATGTAATATTTTTACCTAATTAAGTAATTTTAATGATTGCAATTTGAGGGACCTGCCTGCCAACCCAGGCCGAAAGTCCAGATAATTTAATTTGCTAGCACTATGTTTAACCCTGTAACTTTCTATGACACCCTAAAACCTGTACATGGGGGTACTGTTTTACTCGGGAGACTTCGCTGAACACAAATATTAGTGTTTCAAAACAGTAAAACATATCACAGCGATGATATTGTCAGTGAAAGTGAAGTCTTTTGCATTTTTCACACACAAACAGCACTTTCACTGAGGATATTATTGCTGTGATACATTTTACTGTTCTGATACACTAAAATTTGTGTTCAGCGAAGTCTCCTGAGTATAACAGTACTCCACATGTAGAGGTTTTATAGTGTTTGTGAAAGTTACAGGGTCAAATATAAGGCTTGATTTTACTTTTTTTTTTTTTTTATTGAAATTTGTCGGATCGGTTAGGTTGCCTTTGAGAGCGTATGGTAGCCAAGGAATGAGAATTAGCCCCATGATGGCATACCATTTGCAAAAGAAGACAACCCAAGGTATTGCAAATGGGGTATGTTCAGCCTTTTTTAGTAGCCACTTAGTCACAAACACCGGCCAAAGTTAGCGTTTCTTGCATTTTTAACACACAAACAAATATTAATGCTAACTTTGGCCAAGGTTTGTGACTAAGTGGCTACTAAAAAAAACTGGACATACCCAATTTTGAATACCCTGGGTTGTCTACTTTAAAAAAATATGTACATGTTAGGTGTGTTTCGGGGATTTATGACAGATAACGGTGTAACAAGGTCACTATTGATACATTTAAAATATATATATATTGAAACAGCAATTTCCTACTTGTATTTATAGGCCTATAACTTGCAAAAAAAAGCAATAAAGCATGTAAACACTGGGTGTTTTTAAACTCGGGACAAAATTTTGAATCTATTTAGCAGTTTTTTTCATTAGCTTTTGTAGATAAGTAAAAGATTTTTCAAGTAAAAGTCCAAAAACATGTTTTTTTTTTTAATTTTTCACCATATTTTATTATTTTTTTTAAATACAATATTGGACATAATACAAATAATGGTATGTAAAGAAAGCCCCTTTTGTCCTGAAAAAAACAATATATAACTTGTATGGGAACCGTAAATGAGAGAGCGGAAAATTACAGCTAAACACAAACACCACAAAAGTGTTAAAACTGCTCTGGTCCTTAACGTACAAACATCGCAAAAACAGGCCGGTCCTGAAGGGGTTAAAACTAAATAAGATTAAGTAAAAAGTAAATAAATTAGTCAAGCAGCAATACACAAATAAAGTTTCCTTAAAAGCTTTACATAAATTATATTTTCAAATTGAGTGTCAGCGCTATGTTTTGAAGACCTTAGATTAGGTGATCGATATAAGTTTGAAATACCAACACTTATAAATGTGGATTCAAGCTATATACATAAAACCATATAAAATAAAAATTAAAAATAAATACATAAAAAAAAACAAAAAAAACATATACACCACAATAAGTGTGATTTCAAACAAAAACATAAAAAACTTGCTCAAGGGTCCAGAAAGTCTTTGGGTGTTAGTCTTTAAAAGGGTTAATCCTGTTTTGCAGTTTAGGATGCAGCATCTATTGATACACTGTAGCCCAGTGAACGTTGTACCTTAAAAGGATATAAAAATACTTTCCATAGCATTATACTGCAATTTATTCAATTAAAACATGATTCCCTTTCCCCCAAATAAAACCCTTACATTAGCAAGTGGTGGTACTCGTTTCCAAGATACCACAAGTAAGCTTAAGTGTGCCAGAGGCTTTACAGCTGCTTATTGTCCACAGTCCTGACAGTGCAAAATCCCGGCCGATCTCAGTGCTGATAAGACAAAGTGTCCGTGAAGGAAGCGGCTGTAGATCGGAATCAGTGTTTAACAGGCTGTTGTTCTCCGACCTCTGACTGCAAATGCCGATCACACTTCAACGCGTTTTGCCCACTGAACCAGGCTTTCTCAAGATAGTGTGTTGGCTACTGGGAGCGTTATTATATACGCTCTTATCCAATTAACTGATAAAAAAAACTTCTGTTCCGATCTTTACGTGAAAAGTGCTTTCTAAACATGAGCACCCTTCATTCAGATCAAGTATAACATTTGAATCAACATTAAATTATAGTCCTGTATCTCCATAAACGGGTAATCACATTAATGCAAATCATTAAAATTATGCCGTTGTACAAATACATAAATTCCCATACAATGCAATAAAAGAAATACATAAATGTAATGGTAAGGGTTTCATTTGGGGGAAAGGGAATCATGTTTTCATTTAATAAATTGCAGTATAAGCTATGGAAAGTCTTTATGTATCCTTTTAAGGTACAACTTTTACTGAGCTACAGTGTATCAATAGATGCTGCATCCAAAACTGCAAAACAGGATTAACCCTTTTAAATACTATCACCCAAAGACTTTCTGGACCACTGAGCAAGTTTTTGTATGTTTTTGTTTGAAATCACAACTATTGTGGTGTATATATCTTGAATCCACATTTATAATTGTTGGTATTTCATACGTATATCGATCACCTAATCTAAGGTCTTCAAAACATAGCGTTGACACTCAATTTGAAATTATCAAAATTTTCCAAGATGGCGACAATGGTGCGCAATCTCCAGCCTCTGATGGGCCCACGGAGACAGACCATGCTCAGTTCTCCGCAGAGGACATCCCAGTTACAGACAAAAACATCTCAATCATGCTACAGGATCTAAAAACAACACTGCAAGCTGATTTTCAACGACTTGCAAGAGACCTCCGCAGGGAAATAGCTGATATAGGGGGAAGAACCAGCCATCTTGAGCACAAAACTGATGAGCTATGTGCAGCCCACAACTCGGCTGTGGACAGAATACAGCAATTGGAAGAAGAGCAAGCCATCTTACGACACAAACTCGCCGACATTGAGGACCGTTCAAGGCGTAATAATATTCACTTTCGAGGAATTGCAGACACTATATCTAATGAGGAACTCTCCACTTACCGTAAGGCTCTGTGTAAGTCCCTGGTCCCTCAACTGGCAGATCCCAGTCTGCAATGCTTCACAAACCACTCCCAAGGATGCAATTATTATTATTATTATGATATTTATAGAGCGCCGTCAAATTCCGCAGCGCTTTACAATGGGTGGACGAACAGACATGTAGTTGTAACCAGACAAGTTGGACACACAGGAACAGAGGGGTTGAGGGCCCTGCTCAATGAGCTTACATGCTAGAGGGAGTGGGGTAAAATGACACAAAAGGTAAGGATAGTATTAGACTAGTGACAGTGCAGAAGAGGAATCAGTTGGGAGCTATTAACAGTTTAATTGATACGCTTTTATGAAGAAGTGGGTTTTTAACGATTTTTGGAGTGGAGACTGGGGGAGCATCTAACGGAGGAGGGAAGCGAGTTCCACAGGAACGGTGCAGCCCTCGAGAAATCTTGAAGGCGAGCATCAGAGGTGGGAGTACGGACAGAAGAGATAGATGTAAGTCTTCAGCAGATCGTAAGGGCCTAGACGGGACATACTTGTGTATAAGGGAGGATAGATAGGTGGGAGCAGCATTATGTAGAGATTTAAAAGCAAGAACCAGAATTTTAAATTGAGCTCTATATTTTATAGGAAGGGTGAGGCATGGGAGGTGCGGGCGTACAGGAAGATGAGCCTCGCCGGCGCATTCATTATGGACTGTAACGGCGCAAGTTGGGAGCACGTAAGACCACTGAGAATAGCACATTTCCACTACTTCCACTCAAAAGACTTACTTCTTACTGCTGCGCGGAACTAACCACACTGCCGGAGCCGTACCAGCACATCACCATCTTTGCGGATCTGTCAGGTGTCACGATGGCTAGGCACAGGGAATTCATCAACATCACCAAAACCCTCCACAACAACATCTCATACCGGTGGGGTTATCCCACAAAACTGCTTGTCTGGCGAAATGGCAGAACAACACCAATTTTGGAACCGGAGGTAGGCATGTCGAAGCTGAAGGAGTGGGGCCTGATTCGATCAGTAGATTCAACATCTCCCATGCGCTCCTCTCTGTCCAAGACCTGATTGGAGTGGCAAACGGTTGGTTCCCTGAAGCAACACACTAATTGAAGCAGAGCAGGAACTCTCTACCTACGCTATGTGATCCACACAGCAACGCACGTGTATCTGTGAATGTGTCATGGATATACTTCTATAAGTTGATCTCCATAAGGCCCATTGATTTGTTTGTATTGTTTAGAGGTGCAGTCACTATCTTGATATGCTTTGATAAAGCCTATTTGCAGGAGAAACGTGTTAGTGATATTAAAGCTGTTTTATGTTACTGATTTTTTTTGTCTCCAATAAAGCTCAGCTTTATAGATGAGTGGGGACCCACCAAAGGGCAGGCTAATTGAGCTGTTGTCTATTCTCAGTACTCTCTTGCAACATGTGTTTTTTTCTCTTTAGTTGTAAAATCATCAGCAGATTCATAACAGCCTCTAAAAATACACTGCTGGTCTTTCTTCCTCGGTAAATATGCTGCCCGGGAAGTATAAATTATTTTGTTGTCACTTAATCTGTGAATAAAATCAATATTTATTAACTCTCTTCTATCACTTATCTTTTTCTTTTTACCTTTTGATTGGACAGGAGAGAAAGCCCACATGATTGCGAAGACCTCTTGACCATCTGGACAAACTAAGCAGCTTATTTGCCCCTTCTCCATTTCATCCCCCATTTCAATGGCACTAGGAATGGCACTCTGAATCATGAATAAATTGAGTATGTTTGAGCTTACAGGTCAGTTTCCCTGAGATTCTGATGCGTGGTTGTTCTGAAATCTGAATTTAAGCTGATCAACTGATCATCCCGAATTTGACCAAACACCAGTTCACCCAAAATGAATCTCCAATTCTGGTTAGATTTGCTGTTGGACCTGTTACTTTTGTTAGGGAAACATGGGTGTATATGCTAAAATCCATTGTTCTAGGCAAGTGGCGTAATTAAGGGGGGGGGGTGGGGGGGGCGGTCCGCCCCAGGTGCCACTCAGTAGGGCTGCTGGGTCGCAATAATAATCCTCTCCCTTGCGGCTCCGGCGCTCAGTCAGTGAGTCAGAACACAGGGAGGGGATTTCCAGCCTGTGTTCTGAGTCATCACTGAGCACCAGGGAGGTTGTTATGGAGTGTACCAGCAGGGGGCGCGGAGCGTGTATTCTGCAAGGTTTCTCCCTTGCACGGCCACTCTGCCTGCACCTGCTGCACTGCCTAACCCTGGGCTGGGATGGAGCTGATGAGAGACACCCCCTGAATGGTAAGATAATAATATTATTTTAAATTCACCCTCACCCCCTCCCTCAGTCACCCTGTCACCCCCCTCAGTCACCCTATCACCCCCTCCCTCAGTCACCAGTCACCCCCTCCCTCAGTCACCAGTCACCTCCTCCCTCAGTCACCCTATCACCCCCTCCCTCAGTCACCCTGTCACGTCCCAGTCACCAGTCACCCCCTCCCTCAGTCACCCTGTCACCCCCTCCCCTGTCACCAGTCACTCCCTCCCTCAGTCACCCTATCACCCCCTCCCTCAGTCACCAGTCACCCCCGCTCAGCAGGGCCGCCATCAGGGGGTGACAACCATGACAGTTGTCACGGGCCCGGCGGCCCTGGGGAGCCCGGACTGCTCTGGCAGTCCTGGGCCCCACTTTCTTTCTCTGCACACATAAATAGCGAATATCGCTATCTATTTGTGCAGCCGCGGGCCCCCCCGGCTCCCTGTTACCGCAGAGGGGGCCCAGGCAGCACACAGCTTCTTCTCTCTTCTCTCTTCTAATAACTCTCGCGAGACCCGCGGAGCATTGCCGGGTCACTGCTTCCACTAAACACATTTCATCTAGTACATACAAATACTACATCCACTACACAAACACACACTACATCACTGTACACACACTACATCCACTACTCAAATATACTCTGCGTTCACTATACACACTGCATCCGCTACACAAACACACACTCGGCATTCACTGCACAAACAGTATCTAATACACACAAACACTACATCCATTACACACACTCTAATTCACTTCCACTATACACACCACATTCAGTACTGCATCATTGTCAGCGGACCCCCTCCCTCAGTCACCCTGTCACCCTGTCACCCCCTCCCTCAGTCACCCTGTCACCCCACCTCAGTCACCAGTCACCCCCTCCCTCAGTCACCAGTCACCCCCCATCAGTCACCAGTCAACCCCCCATCAGTCACCAGTCAACCCCCCTCAGTCACTCTGTCACCAGTCACCCCCTCCCTCAATCACCAGTCACCCCCTCCCTCAATCACCAGTCACCCCCTCCCTCAGTCACCCTGTCACCCCCCTCAGTCACCAGTCACCCCCTCCCTCAGTCACCCTGTCACCCCCCCTCAGTCACCAGTCACCCCCCATCAGTCACCAGTCAACCCCCCTCAGTCACTCTGTCACCAGTCACACCCTCCCTCAGTCACCCTGTCACCCCCTCAGTCACCAGTCACCCCCTCCCTCAGTCACCCTGTCACCCCCCCTCAGTCACCAGTCATCCCCTCCCTCAGTCACCCTGTCACCCCCTCCCCTGTCACCAGTCACCCCCTCCCTCAGTCACCCTGTCTCCAGACACCCCCTCCCTCAGTCACCCTATCACCCCCTACCTCAATCACCAGTCACCCCCCCTCAGTCACCAGTAACCTACCCTCAGTCACTCTGTCACCAGTCACCCCCTCCCTCAGTCACCCTGTCACCCCCTCCCTCAGTCACCCTGTCACCCCTCCTCAGTCACCAGTCACCCCCTCCCTCAGTCACCAGTCACCCCCTCAGTCACCCTATCACCTCCTCCCTCAGTCACCCTATCACCCCTTCCCTCAGTCACCAGTCACCTCCTCCCTCAGTCACCCTATCACCCCTCCCTCAGTCACCAGTCACCCCCTCCCTAGGCCCCCTGTCACCCCCTCCCTCAGTCACCAGTCACCCCCCCTCAGTAACTCTGTCATCAGTCACCCCCTCTCTCAGTCACCCTGTTACCCCCTCCCTCAGTCACCCTGTCACCCCCCACAGTCACCAGTCACCCCCTCCCTCAGTCACTAGTCACCCCCCTCAGTCACTCTGTCACCAGTCACCCCCTCCCTCAGTCACCCTGCCACCCCCTCCCCTGTCACCAGTCACCCCCTCCCTCAGTCACCCCATCAGTCTGTCACCAGTGATCCCCCCCTCGGTCACCCCCTCTGTCTCCTGTCACTCCCTCCCTCATTCACTCTGTCACCTGTTACCCCCTCCCTCAGTCACCCTGTCACCCCACCCCCCACAGTCAACAGTCAACCCCTCCTTCAGTCACTAGTCACCCCCCTCAGTCACTCTGTCACTCTGTTATCCCCTCACTCTGCCACCAGTCACCCCCTCACTCTGCCACCAGTTACCCCCTCCCTCAGTCACCCTGTCACCCCCTCCCTCAGTCACTCTGTCACTAGTCATCCCCTCCCTTAGTCACACTGACACCCCCTCCCTCAGTCACTCTGTCACCAGTCACCCCCTCCCTTAGTCACCCTGTCACCCCCTCCCTCAGTCACTCTGTCACTAGTCACCCCCTCACTCTGCCACCTGTAATCCACCTACCTGTCACTCCCTCCCATGCTCTGCCACCTGTCCCCGCCTCACTCTGCCATCCCTATCGCACAGCACACTATGTGCCTTACAATGCCTTACACACACTACATCCCTATCACCCCACACTATGTTCCCTACACCAGGTCTGTCTCCTAAATTGCTATCAATAAAGATTTGTATCAGGACAAGTAGATTGTCACGGCAGACAAGTAGATTGGGCAAACACTTTAGTCCCTGGACTTTAGTCCCCTGCCCTCCCTGCCATATACATCCCCTGCCTTGTCATAATACCATCCCTGCTATAAACCCACTATCTGGTCATAATTCCCACCCTGGCATATACCCCTTTAACATGTCATATAATACCCACACTGCCATATTACCCTCACTGCCATATACCTCCACCTTATCATAATAAACACCCTGCCATACACCCCTGCCAATGGCACACACTATCATAGTAACCACCACACTGTCCCACCCTGCCATATACCAAACTCCTGCCATAAACTCACCCACTTACATATACCTCCACGTTGTCACATTCCCCCAGACAGATGGGAGGCAGTGAGATTAAACATTTTTTATGGACCATATAGGAGTTTGTGTGCGCCCTGCAGTAAGCCGGCAGCCGGGATATGACGTCATCCTGGCATCGGCATCACTACTGGTCATGCAAGTGAGCTGTGCAGGAAGAGCACAGAGATCCCAGCCCAGCAGCAACCGCTAGTCACTCCCAGAGCAAGGTAGGGAGGTTGGTTGGACCTCTTAATAACTAAATGTGTGTGTATATCTGTGGTTGTGTATGTGTTTAGTAGATAGCTCCCTAATTTGGTGTCCTTAAATATGCCAATCCCACATAAGGATAACAAATACGTGAGTTATCTACTAAACAACCTAAAGATTAAAATTAAGAAAAAGGCTTTTTAAATTTTGATCTTTCAGCTGTTTAGTAGAGAATTCCCTAAATTGGTGCCCTTATGTGAGATTCCATATGTAAAGATACCAAATTAGGGTGCTCCTTAAATATGGCAATCCCACATAAAGATAACAAATAGGGGAGTTATCCGTTTAACAAAGATCAAAGTTAAGAGGTGTCAGCCACCCCAGAAATCTGGGTGGCTAATGTGAATTCTATGCAAATGTGTTGTCTGATGCCAGCATGCACAACATGCTGTCGTCCAACAGCCAATGGCAGCACATTACCCCATTACCTAGTGAAAATTATTAATGCTCCCAGCCCCCACTGTTTATGTGCCTCCCCTATTTAATGTTCCTAGAGTCACCACTGCTTCAGGGGCCCGGTTGTGTGCTGTGGTGCTTTAATGGTGCGACCAGGCTTCTGTAATAATGTAATGGCAGCCCTGGGGGAAGTGAAATTCAGTCACTTCCTCCCAGCTAACACTGAGACATGCAGGATGGAGGGCGGCACTGATTGGGAGAGAACTAGAGCCCAACTCCCAACAGCCTCAGCCAGCAGGTACGAAACAGGAGGATGGCATTGTGCATCTGTATGTGTGTCTGTGTAGTTGCATGTGTGTAAATGTGCGTCTCTGTATCTGTTTGTGACTGTGTGTCTGTATCTGCATGTGTGTCAGTGTGTGTATATATCTGCATACATCTCAGCATCTTGCCAACACTACACACAAACACATCCCTGCATTCCAGTGTAAACACTACACACAAACACACCTCTGTATTAGAACATCACCATTATATATAACCACACCACTGCATCTCGCCAACACTACACACAAATGCATGCCTGCATTAAAATGCCAACACTACATACAAACACACCCCTACATTCACTCACACTTACTCCATACAAAAATGCTTACATTGAAACACGCAAGCACTGCTCAATGCTACATACATTAAAAAACACTGTGCGTGTTTTTTAAGTTTTAAAGTGCAGGGGGGAGGGAGGGGTGCCAAAAGGAGGACCCGCCCCGGGTGCCATATGTTCTAGGCTAAGCTGTATATGAAATTATTTGAAGGTAATTGCATCTTAACCCTTTGAGTGCAAATAATAGTATACTATTGGAGATATGTAGATTAGTTAAATGTGATATTGAGGCCCTGGAGATATTGTGACACATTTACTACTTACAATAAGAAATACCATTTTCAATCTCACAATTAAAAGGGGATCAACTCAAATGAAATTGTAACCACCTCTTGGTAATCAATATGGACAGCCAGGAAAAATATTGTATCTATCATGCATTTAATTTTTTTTTTTTTTTTAAATTGCCATTGTATAGACATGCCACTGATTTTATTAAAGACACGGAGGCTCATATTATGCATAACTCTTTCTTTTATTTCCTCAGCAGCAAAGATAGAGGAATATAAATATTATCAAAAATGAAAGAAAAAACTGAACAGGCAGCCAATCACATAACAGAGGAAGTAGCTATATAAGTCCTGTGTCTCCCACAATCCCCCTCTTTCTTTGCTGCTTCCTCAGACAGCTAAGTATTTTACTTGAGCTCTCCTACTCATTGCATTTTGTTTTGTGATGTTTACTTGTGGTTCATGTTTTTGATTTATGCTTATTACTATTATTATTGGATTTATTCGCTGTTGATATAGTTTTCTGTTACCTACATCGTTGGTGTATTTGGGGGTTCCCCTGGGACTTTGCCCGCCGCCGCGGGCTGTTTTTTCCCCCCCCTCCCGTCCCTGTTTCTCTACTCGCTTCTCAGCGATATTACTCTGCCGCGGCGGTCCTTCCCCTGCGACCGCGGCTGAGTGTGCTCGTTCCCCTCTCGCGGGCTGCCCGCGCGGGTAGGTGCACGCGCCCCTTCCCCTGCCGGGAGCCGGTCCGCGAGCGCACTCTGACACGTGCGGCGGCCATTTTGGGCGGTCACTCGCATCACCCTGTTCTGCCGTGCGGTCGGTCCCTGTTCTTCTCCGGGTTCCCCTGCTGCACCAACAATCAGGTTTTAGCTTGTATTCTGTTCTGCTGGGTTAATCAACCCATTTCTGGTTTCCTTTTAGGCTTATATTAGTGCCCGTTTTTTTCTCTAAGTGCCTCATTATGCAGGATAGTAAGGATGGGCCTACTGACCCCTCTGGGGATTTCCCAATAGTTAACCCTGAGGGTGCTATGGCCTCTCAGGAGTTCCAGGCCTTATTAGAGGCCACTATGGCTTCCTCCCTTCAAAAGGCTATTGCCTCCGCTATGGGGGCTGTTTCATCCTCATTTACCCAGTCACTTCATTCTGTGTTTTTGCCTTCTATGGCTACCCCTACCCCCCTGGGTGTGGGGTCCCCTTCCCCCACCCTGTGCCGGGTGCCCGTAAGGCGAAGGCAAAATCTCGACATATCGGCTCCCACTCCTCGATGCAGGCTTTGCCTGCCATGACTGACACGCCTCTGGCAGTCGCAGATAGCGCGCATCCCACGCGCACAAGAGCCCCTGGCCGGGCTAAAAAGGCTAGATTGTGGAAACGGGCTAGAGCCCTGGATGATGGGTCGGATACCGACCGGAGTGTGGAAGATGATTCCGATATTATGGAGTATGACTCCTATGTTGAGGGCGAGTCAGGCGAGGATCAACCCCCTACGGGTGTAACCCCTTCTGGGTCCTCTGCCACTCCCCGAGGGAAAGTGCCAGGCCCCGCTGGGGATGATAATAAAGGGCTTTTAGACCCACAGGGTAACCCCCTGTTTGACCCAGACGACCTACGTCACCCGCGGTCTGCTGAATGGGTCCCCCCGGACCATATCGCCCAATATGTGGCTAAGCGAATACGCACACCTCTGTCCAAGGAAGGCCGCAATAAATTGCGCGCCGAATGCCCAAGACCTTCCCTCCCTGGCGCTGCCTGTAAGACCCCAGACGTTGACCCTCAAATTGCCCAATTTTTAAATAAGTCTGGGTGGAAACCTAAAAAGGGTCTTGATCACTCCCTGAAAGGGTGCCAAGACAAGATCCTAGATACGCTGTAGCAGGAACCGTCCACCCGGCCGTGGTTTCCGAGGCTCGTTCCGTGCCACCAGAGGTTCCTTTTTCCCCTCCCGAGGGTTCCAAGATCCGAAAACGCCTCCCTTCTTTCCGGCAAGAGGGAAATCGTGGGGCTCCAGATACCCCCGTGGTGGGTCTTCGGGCAGACGCCCTTATGGTGAGTACCCTTTCTTCCCCTCTAGATCAGGTTCGGGTGGCGGGGAGGCTGGCTTTATTCTACCTAAGGTGGGCAGATATAACCTCAGATGCTTGGGTTCTGCAATGCGTAAAGGGTTATCAACTGGAGTTTGTCTCCCTGCCTGTTCAAACGTATGCCCCCAGGGAATTGTCTCTCCCACAGGAGCAAGACGCGATGATCTCCGCAGAAGTCGAGGAGATGTTCTCGAAAGGCGCAATTGAAGAATTGCCGTTCGCCACTCCAGGCTTTACGAGCAATCTCTTCCTAGTGCCCAAGAAAGGGGGCGGAGTCCATCCAGTGATAAATCTTCGCCCTCTCAACGCCTTCCTACGCTACCAACACTTTCAGATGGAAGGCATTCATTGTCTCAGAGACCTTCTGAGACAGTCGGATTGGATGGCCAAGTTGGACCTGAAGGATGCGTACTTCACGGTTCCAATAGCAGTAGAGTCCAGGGACTACTTACACTTCACCTGGCACGGACGGTGTTGGCGTTTTACATGCCTGCCGTTCGGTCTCTCCTCGGCCCCTTGGTGTTTCACCAAGGTGATGAAGCCGGTGGTGTCGTTCCTCCGTACCCGAGGGGTTCGACTGATTATTTACCTGGACGACATCCTGGTCATGTCCCAATCGTTGGAATGCCTGAGACTGCATTTGGACTGGACAGTCAACCTTTTACAGAACCTAGGTTTTCTGATCAACTGGGACAAGTCGGTCCTGACCCCCGCCCAGTCTATGGAGTTTTTGGGGTTCCAGGTGGACTCCATACGGCAATTCCTGTACTTGCTGGAATCTAAGATGAAAGCCATCCAGAAGGAGCTTCGTCGAGCTCTTCGTGTTTCGGACTTATCGGTTCGACAGTTGGCAAGGATCATCGGTCTACTGGCCTCCTCCATTCAGGCGATATTCCCAGGCCCTTTGCATTACCGGGCCCTCCAGCGGCTCAAGGGGTCACACCTACGTTCAGGTCACTCCTACGAATCTCAGATATGTTTGGACGAGGAATCCAGAGACGAGCTGGTATGGTGGCTAGCACACATGGAAGCCTGGAACGGCAGGGCGATTTTCGGTTCCATTCCGGACGTGATCATAGAATCAGATGCCAGCTTGCACGGCTGGGGTGCTCGTTGTGGTGACGTTTCCACAGGAGGCAGATGGTCCGACACAGAGAAGTCGTTGCACATCAACTGCCTAGAACTTCTGGCAGGAGCCTTTGCGATTTGCAGCCTTACCCCTGGAAAGGCGAACTGTTGCGTTCTCCTCAAGTTAGACAACGTATCGGCGTTCCGGTACATAAATCACCTGGGCGGCACCAAGTCCAGGATGTTGGCTCTCTTGGCGAAGGATTTTTGGCAGTTCTGCCTTTTCAACAACGTTTCGGTGACGGCGGAACATATTCCGGGTCTGGACAATTCGGGTGCGGATTGGAACTCCAGACATTTAAGAGACTCGGGAGACTGGCGCTTGCACGCCTCGGTCTTCCAAAGCCTAACCGGGTTGTGGGGGCGATTTGAGATGGACCTATTCGCCTCTCGCCTGAACACTCAATTGCCGAAGTTCTACAGTTGGAGACCGGACCCGGCGGCTGTGGCGACGGATGCCTTTCTTCAGGAATGGCCGCCGGGCCGCCTGTATGCCTTTCCTCCATTCAACATGATTGCTCGCACAATCTCGAAGCTGATTCGTCACGACTGCTGTCTGGCTCTGATCACCCCTCTGTGGAGATCCCGTCCGTGGTTCCCTCGACTGATGGAGTTGTCCATAGACTTCCCTCGTCTATTACCAAACTTTCAGGACCTCCTTCTGGATCCGGATGGGAACTCGCACGAATTGGTATTACGGCACCAGTTGCCCCTGGTAGCGTGGTTCCTTTCAGGGGACGCTGGGTTGTCCCTGATGTTCCACAGACGACTCTCTTGCTCCTCGATAACGCCTGGGCTCCGGGCACACGATCAGCTTACCGAGCTGCATGGAAGTCTTGGTCTGGTTGGTGCATGGAACGGGCAATGGATCCCGTATCTGCCCCTCTCCATTTGATCCTGGAGTTTCTCACAGCCCTGTTCGACTCGGGCAAGGCGTACAGAACTATCAATGTTTTTCGCTCGGCCATATCTGCCGGTCACGGTGGTTTGGAGGGGTTTCCCGTCGGCAAACATCCTTTTGTATGCCGCCTTCTCAAGGGTATTCGCCTCGTCCGTCCACCTAGGTCGCGTTTTTCGGCCTTTTGGGATGTCAACATAATGTTGCGGTTCCTGTCGGCGTGGTATCCTTACCATGACTTGACCCTTAAGCAGCTATCCTCCAAGATGGTTATGCTGCTTTGCCTGATCTCTTGTAAGAGAGTCTCCGATGTCAGGGCTCTTGACTGGGGTGCCTTCGTGTTTACTCCTGAAGGCGTTACTTTCAACATATCTAGGAGGACTAAGTCGGCATCCAAATCCTTCGTATATCCTAGATTCTCGGTATGCCCGGCACTCTGTCCGGTGGATTGTTTGAAGGCCTATCTGGATGCTACGCGAACGTTGCGTTCGTCTGACCGACATCCCCTATTCATTTCGAAAGGCGCAATTGAAGAATTGCCGTTCGCCACTCCAGGCTTTACGAGCAATCTCTTCCTAGTGCCCAAGAAAGGGGGCGGAGTCCATCCAGTGATAAATCTTCGCCCTCTCAACGCCTTCCTACGCTACCAACACTTTCAGATGGAAGGCATTCATTGTCTCAGAGACCTTCTGAGACAGTCGGATTGGATGGCCAAGTTGGACCTGAAGGATGCGTACTTCACGGTTCCAATAGCAGTAGAGTCCAGGGACTACTTACACTTCACCTGGCACGGACGGTGTTGGCGTTTTACATGCCTGCCGTTCGGTCTCTCCTCGGCCCCTTGGTGTTTCACCAAGGTGATGAAGCCGGTGGTGTCGTTCCTCCGTACCCGAGGGGTTCGACTGATTATTTACCTGGACGACATCCTGGTCATGTCCCAATCGTTGGAATGCCTGAGACTGCATTTGGACTGGACAGTCAACCTTTTACAGAACCTAGGTTTTCTGATCAACTGGGACAAGTCGGTCCTGACCCCCGCCCAGTCTATGGAGTTTTTGGGGTTCCAGGTGGACTCCATACGGCAATTCCTGTACTTGCTGGAATCTAAGATGAAAGCCATCCAGAAGGAGCTTAGTCGAGCTCTTCGTGTTTCGGACTTATCGGTTCGACAGTTGGCAAGGATCATCGGTCTACTGGCCTCCTCCATTCAGGCGATATTCCCAGGCCCTTTGCATTACCGGGCCCTCCAGCGGCTCAAGGGGTCACACCTACGTTCAGGTCACTCCTACGAATCTCAGATATGTTTGGACGAGGAATCCAGAGACGAGCTGGTATGGTGGCTAGCACACATGGAAGCCTGGAACGGCAGGGCGATTTTCGGTTCCATTCCGGACGTGATCATAGAATCAGATGCCAGCTTGCACGGCTGGGGTGCTCGTTGTGGTGACGTTTCCACAGGAGGCAGATGGTCCGACACAGAGAAGTCGTTGCACATCAACTGCCTAGAACTTCTGGCAGGAGCCTTTGCGATTTGCAGCCTTACCCCTGGAAAGGCGAACTGTTGCGTTCTCCTCAAGTTAGACAACGTATCGGCGTTCCGGTACATAAATCACCTGGGCGGCACCAAGTCCAGGATGTTGGCTCTCTTGGCGAAGGATTTTTGGCAGTTCTGCCTTTTCAACAACGTTTCGGTGACGGCGGAACATATTCCGGGTCTGGACAATTCGGGTGCGGATTGGAACTCCAGACATTTAAGAGACTCGGGAGACTGGCGCTTGCACGCCTCGGTCTTCCAAAGCCTAACCGGGTTGTGGGGGCGATTTGAGATGGACCTATTCGCCTCTCACCTGAACACTCAATTGCCGAAGTTCTACAGTTGGAGACCGGACCCGGCGGCTGTGGCGACGGATGCCTTTCTTCAGGAATGGCCGCCGGGCCGCCTGTATGCCTTTCCTCCATTCAACATGATTGCTCGCACAATCTCGAAGCTGATTCGTCACGACTGCTGTCTGGCTCTGATCACCCCTCTGTGGAGAGCCCGTCCGTGGTTCCCTCGACTGATGGAGTTGTCCATAGACTTCCCTCGTCTATTACCAAACTTTCAGGACCTCCTTCTGGATCCGGATGGGAACTCGCACGAATTGGTATTACGGCACCAGTTGCCCCTGGTAGCGTGGTTCCTTTCAGGGGACGCTGGGTTGTCCCTGATGTTCCACAGACGACTCTCTTGCTCCTCGATAACGCCTGGGCTCCGGGCACACGATCAGCTTACCGAGCTGCATGGAAGTCTTGGTCTGGTTGGTGCATGGAACGGGCAATGGATCCCGTATCTGCCCCTCTCCATTTGATCCTGGAGTTTCTCACAGCCCTGTTCGACTCGGGCAAGGCGTACAGAACTATCAATGTTTTTCGCTCGGCCATATCTGCCGGTCACGGCGGTTTGGAGGGGTTACCCGTCGGCAAACATCCTTTTGTATGCCGCCTTCTCAAGGGTATTCGCCTCGTCCGTCCACCTAGGTCGCGTTTTTCGGCCTTTTGGGATGTCAACATAATGTTGCGGTTCCTGTCGGCGTGGTATCCTTACCATGACTTGACCCTTAAGCAGCTATCCTCCAAGATGGTTATGCTGCTTTGCCTGATCTCTTGTAAGAGAGTCTCCGATGTCAGGGCTCTTGACTGGGGTGCCTTCGTGTTTACTCCTGAAGGCGTTACTTTCAACATATCTAGGAGGACTAAGTCGGCATCCAAATCCTTCGTATATCCTAGATTCTCGGTATGCCCGGCACTCTGTCCGGTGGATTGTTTGAAGGCCTATCTGGATGCTACGCGAACGTTGCGTTCGTCTGACCGACATCCCCTATTCATTTCCTTTAAGGCTCCTCATCGGCCGGTTTCGACACCGACGCTAGCGCGTTGGATTCGTTGGCTTTTATCCCTGGCGGGTATAGACACGTCTATCTTTACACCTCATTCTGTACGAGGTGCTATGGCCTCGAAGGCATCCACAGTTGGTTGCCGTCTGGAGGACATCATGCGCGCAGCGGACTGGTCCCGAGAATCAACCTTCAGGGATTTCTATTTCAGACCAATTGAACACATCGCATCTCAGGTGATAGCACAGCTTTGAACTTGCATAATATGAGCCTCCGTGTCTTTAATAAAATTCCCAGATTTTACTAGTAACATGACGTAAAGTCATGATTTTATTAAAGACACGGAGGCGAGTATTATTCCCTCCCACCCTCCCGGTGTGGATTTGGGATAGGAGATGCTTCGATACTATGCAGGTATGTTTCCAATTAGGTCTGTATTTGGATCATGTATTTATGTCATGTATTTTTATCATGTTTTGGATGATTTTGAACGTTTTTTGCTGGTTTCGAATTTTATATATTTTTCTATTTCAGAATCCAGTTTTTATGTATGACTCCTCACGGTTATGTTTGGTAAGTCTACAGTTTTGAGTTTGGAAATTACCATATTTTTCTATCTTTTTTAGCTTGACGTTATCGCATTGTTTCCCGTTTCCTGTTTGGATCAAGTGGGACATCGTTCTTCTTACCTGGTCTTCGGTTTTCGCAAGAAAGAGGGGGATTGTGGGAGACACAGGACTTATATAGCTACTTCCTCTGTTATGTGATTGGCTGCCTGTTGTGCCTGTACAGTTTTTTCTTTCATTTTTGATAATATTTATATTCCTCTATCTTTGCTGCTGAGGAAATAAAAGAAAGAGTTATGCATAATACTCGCCTCCGTGTCTTTAATAAAATCATGACTTTACGTCATGTTACTAGTAAAATCTGGGAATTGTTATTTCATTAATAAGAATAACTGTAAAGTATTGTTATATTTGATCTGCCAACTGGGGACTAAAAGCATGAACATTGAACTGAAAAGTAATTATTTATAAGAACCCTATATGTATTCATTATTTTCATTTAAATATATTTTTCAACATTTTATTCAAGGGATAATAAAATAAGAGGAAAATATCTTCTTATGTTTTAATGAGTATGAAAGTGTCTAAATACAGCTGAAAAAGTCATTTATTTAATACTCAGCTCTTTAAAAAACTCTGTTAGACACACCCAGAAGATTAAATTTCAAGTTAACTATTAGCTAATAATATTACTGAAAAGAGTTTTGTTACTAATTAAAAAATGTAGAACATGTGTACTTTTCTGTAGAATGAACATTCTTGGAAATGCCACATAACTGATGTGGGGTCTCCTCGTCTCCCAGAGTAAATGTCCCCCTCTTCTTACACCGTATGGGAGGTGAAGTGAAGACCCCAGCTGGGGACTTTTGAATGGCAATTTTGCTTTGTCCTCTGGGAGATATAACCACCTAGAAAACCTAGTGGGTATGCGGCAGCTTCCCAGAGTCCTGCGATCAGGTAATCAGAATTGCCGTGCTGAGCATGGGAATCCTGATTACCTCAGATTTTTAAGATGGCATCATTGATGGAGGATTTAGGAAGATGGAGAATTTAGTGGATGCTTCTCTTAGAGGCAGCACCATCAATGTTAGAAAGCTTCATAAGAGAGCTTTCCATGCCAGGGATCTATCCTCTTCATCTTCTGAGGAGGATATGGTCCCAGTTTTACGTAAAAAGAATAAAGAAAGGCGGCTGGTCTCTTCTGCCAGCTCCTCGTGTGAGGAAACAATTTCCGCTCCTTTTTTATCTACATTGCATTTGGACATCCTACCTGAAAAAAAATGTGTAATTTAATTTTGAAAATTTACTGTAAGTAATGTGAAATTGTGGATGCTGCACCATATTGGCTGGTGGCCATTTAATCAAACATGTCACCGTGAAACAACACTTTAAACAGGGTAGGTGGATGTTCATAACAGGAGAACACATGATCTAAAACAGATCACACACTTTTTGGATGACCTGAGAGTGTTTTAGTTATAGTTGCACATTTTAAACACAAGAACCAGCATATCTAAGCCTTAGAGAAAATAAGAAAACCAGTGGAAAGTTCTAAACCCATACAAGTTATAAATTGCAACACATTTCTGGACTGCCATGTGAGGAGGAATAACTATGTATTATTGGTGTGACACATGATTAATTTTGTCTAGTCGTCTTGGTGCCATGCCATGTCTAACTGCATAACTGCAGGAGAGTTGGAAAGGTGTTCCATGACTAATCTTGGCATTCCTTGTGGCAAACAAAAATAAAACTCTCTGTAAACTTCATAAAAATGCATGACACAAACTCTCCTGCTTTGATTTTCACTATATGGATGTCACACCTCAAGACTATCATAGGAAATGTAGTCCATAAATATAATTATGTTAAAATAATTATATGACACAAACTGATATCATTTAGCATTAATGTCTATACAAGGTCTATACATGATAAACATTTTCTTTTAGATATATATTTAGATATATTTCTATATATATATATATTATATAATACAATTAATACACCCCTTAGAAGGGCACCAATAGCAGTATTGATGTGTTTTTTATATCTTAGCAACAAATCTTTTATACATTTATAGCCATCAAATTTGATGCAACCCATTTTTAAAAACTACATAAAATATCATTAAAGGAACACTATAGTCACCTAAATTACTTTAGCTAAATAAAGCAGTTTTAGTGTATAGATCATTCCCCTGCAAGTTCACTGCTCAATTCACTGTCATTTTGGAGTTAAATAACTTTCTGTTTATGCAGCCCTAGCCACACCTCCCCTGGCTATGATTGACAGAGCCTGCATGAAAATAAACTGTTTTCACTTTCAAACAGATGTAATTTACCTTAAATAATTGTATCTCAATCTCTAAATTTAACTTTAATCACATACAGGAGGCTCTTGCAGGGTCTAGCAAGCTATTAACATTGCAGCGGATAAGACAATCTTAATTAAACAGAACTTGCAATAAAGAAAGCTTAAACAGGGCTCTCTTTACAGGAATTGTTTATGGAAGGCTGTGCAAGTCACATGCAGGGAGGTGTGACTAAGGTTCATAAACAAAGGGATTTAACTCCTAAATGGCAGAGGATTGAGCAGTGAGGCTGCAGGGGCATGTTCTATACACCAAAACTGCTTCATTAAGCTAAAGTTGTTCAGGTGACTATAGTGTCCCTTTAAGATGGATTATGTATTTAAGTACTTTTGGTAATATTTATCACTCCAAAAATATTACTGATTATAACAGAAAAGGTCAAGTCAAGACAAAGTTTATGAAGCGTTTATGGAAAATACTTTTACAACTTGACAGGAGATGGCCCTCCTACTGTAGCTAGCAGATGGATACTCTATTAAGTAAAATACATTAGGATGCCCCCCCCCCAACATCTACCCATGAGAGAAGGGTGGGGGATAATAATGAATGCATGGGGAGAACATGGTGTCTCTCCCAGTCACAGCCCACAGGTGCATTTTCAGCCACACTGGCCATGCCCCAATCCCAACTCACACTGGGAGTTGGGGGTATTACAGAGAGGCCGGCTGGAGGAGTAGCCTAAACAGAAGCACAGAATGACCTGAGCAAGTTAGTTTGTTTCTGGTTTTATTCTGAGCTGTATTCCTGTGATGACCTTTGACGTAAAATGTGTAAATGTTAAAGGTGTTAAAGATTTCTGTGATATTTAGACATGAAAGCATGGGTTATTCTTGAAATGGGCTAGTGTAGCATATTGCTTGGGTAGTGTGCACAATTCCTTACTAGACGTTACACTGATGTCAATATCATCACTTTAACGCAAGCATGTCAAGCTCAAAAGGCTAGCAAAAAAGTGGGCCACAAAATAACAAAAACTTCACTTTTCATACAAACATAGGTTTATTTTTTTTTAAGTACAGTATAAAAAAGTTACCTAACTGATACTTGACATCCTCATGGTCGTAGGGCTTCAAAGTAACCAAAAGAGATAATTTATTTTAACCCCTTAAGGACTGAGCCAATTGTACAAGTTATGATCAAATCAAAAAGTAAACAAAACCTTGAATTTGCGCTGTATGTCTGTTCAGGCGTAATTCACCTCTTTCATATTATGTATACCCACACTTATCATATATCATTTTATTCAGGGGAAGCAGGGCTTTCATGTCACATCAACTAAATGTATATTAAGCATAATTTAATATAAATAAAATAACAAAAACTGTGAGAAAATAAGAAATTTTATTTTTTTAGTTCTGCATGGCATTTTAACTGTTAATGTCACAATAATGTTAGCTGTTACTGCAATAAAGTACATATATATGTATTCAGCGATGTCTCACGGGTAAAACAGTACCCCATATGTACAGGTTTTATGTTGTTTTGGAAAGGTACAGGGTCAAATATAGCACATTGCTTTTTTCGGTTTATACATATTGAAATTTGCCAGACTGGTTATGTTGCCTTTGAGACCAAATGGTAGCCCGGGAATGAAAATTACCCCCATAATGGCATACCATTTGCAAAAGAAGACATCCCAAAGTATTACAAATGAGGTATGTCCAGTCATTTCTAGTAGACACTTAGTTACAAACACTGGCCAAATTTAGCGTTCATATTTGTTGAAAAATGCAAAAAACTAAATTAACACTAATTTTGGCGAGTGTTTGTGACTAAGTGGCTACTAAAAAAGACTGGACATACCCCATTTGCAAAACCTTGGTTTGTCTACTATTGCAAATGGTATGCCATCATAGGGGTAAGTCTCATTCCTGGGCTACCATATGGTATCAAAAGCAACATAACCAATTGGGCACATTTTTATGTGAAAAAAAGGAAACTCAAGCCTTATATTTGACTCAGTAACTTTTGAAAACACCGCAAAACCTGTACATGGGGGGTATTGTTATACTCGGGAGACTTCGCCAAACACAAATATTAGTGTTTCAAAATAGTAAAATGTATCACAACAATTATATCGTCAGTGGATGTACCGTTTGTGTGTGAAAAATGCAAAAAAAACTGCATTTTTACTTACGATATCATCATTGTGATATGTTTTACTGTTTTTAAACGCTACTATTTTTGTTCAGCAAATTCTCCCGTGTTAAACAGTACACCCCATGTACAGGTTTTATGGTGTCCTAGAAAGTTACAGGGTTAAATATAGGGCTTGTGAGCCAAATTCTCTGGACTTTCAGCCTGGGTTATCAGGCAGGTCCCTCAAATTGTAATTAATAAAATGACTTGATTATGTAAAAATATTAAATAAATATATTTGTAGAATTTGAATTTATATATATATATATATATATATATATATATATATATATATACATATATATATATATATATATGTATGTAAGTATATATATATATATATTTTTTTTTTTTTTTATTGATAGACAGATATATGTATTTATAATGTACACTCCCCCTGCTGGACTGCCTTGGACGGCTATGCCGTCCATGTGATCGTGAGGTCCTCGCAAGGACCTCGCGATCATGTGGCCCAGGGAGGCTGAAACAGATGGAGGGGGGAGTCCCCACACCTTGATCGCCAGCGTGGGATCGCTGGTTACCAGGTAAGTGGTAACCAGGTAAGTGGCAGAGTGATACTGGGAGCCAGAATATGGCATCATCACATCACTCTGCGGCGCGTGAGGGAGCTGAGCAGAGAGCTCACTAATCAGTGCTCCCTCGCCATTGGACCCCAGGGAAAGGGAGAACTTCTTCCCCCAGAATTCCAAAAGGTAAGGAGGCTGGGGGAATTGAATTTTTAAAAGAAAAAGTGAGTGTGTTAATGTGTGTGTGTGTGTGTGTCTATTAGTGAGTGAGTGTGTGTCTGTTAGTGAGTGTGTGTGTCAGTGTGTGTGTCTATTAGTGAGTGTGTGTGTGTGTCTGTTAGTGTGTGTGTATGTGTGTCTGCTAGTGACTGTATGTGTCTGTTAGCAAGTGTATGCGTGTCTGTCAGTGAATGTGTGTGTATTTAGAAGGCGGGTAAGGGTGAGTGGCGCGGGGGGGGGGAGGGGCGCCTGAGTTTTGGCATGCCTAGGGCAGCACAAAACATAGATACACCACTGCCTGTAGTGTTTCTTTGATCTAATACATGGCCCCGTAATCTAATACACTGTCCCTTAATCTAATGCACTGCCCCCTCCCTCCACTCTAATTGAATACACTGCCCCCATTCCCACCACTCTAATGTAATACACTGCCCTCCCTTCCCCCAATTTAATACACTGCACTAACTACCTCCACCAATTTAATACATAGCCCTCCCCCAATTTAACACACTACCCCACCACCCCCAATTTACCACACTACTCACTTCCACCAGTCTAATACACTGCCCCCTCCTTCCGCCAATGTAATACACTGGCCCCCTCCCTTCCTTTAACCCCTTAAGGACAAAACTTCTGGAATAAAAGGGAATCATGACATGTCACACACGTCATGTGTCCTTAAGGGGTTAAATTAATACACTGACCCCTCCCTCAAATTAATACACTGGCCCTCTCCCTTCCATTAAATTAATACACTGCACCCTCTCACCCTCAAATTAATACACCGGCCCCTCCCTCCCTCAAATTAATACACTGCACCCTCCCTCAAATTAATGAACTGGCCCACTCCCTCCTTGCCTTTAATTAATACACTGGCCCCTCCCTCCCTCAAATTAATACACTGCCCCTCCCTCAAATTAATACACTGCACCCTCCCTCAAATTAATGAACTGGCCCACTCCCTCCTTCTCTTTAATTAATACACTGGCCCCTCCCTCCCTCAAATTAATACACTGCCCCTCCCTCAAATTAATACACTGCACCCTCCCTCAAATTAATGAACTGGCCCACTCCCTCCTTCTCTTTAATTAATACACTGGCTCCTCCCTCCCTTAAATTAATACACTGCCCCTCCCTCAAATGAATACACTGCCCTCTCCCTCAAATTAATACACTGACCCCCTCTCCCCTCAAATAATAAACACTGATTCCCTCCCTCAAATTAATACACTGGCCCCCTCCCTCCCGCAAATTAACACACTGTCCCCCTTCCCAATTTAACACTACACAGGAAGGTCCCCCAAGCCCCTCTTCCCCTACCTTAAGATGAGCCGCCCATCCTCCAGTTCCAGCCCTGCTCTTCTCTGCTCAAGCAGGCCAGACACTCCTCTGGCACTGCGAGCAGGAGGGAAGGTGGGGGGAAGTGGCTGGCCTGCTCTGCATGCAGATAGACACTCTGCCTTCTTGTGGCTGTGGGAGGGAAGACAAGAAGCAAACAGGAAATATCTTTGCAGCCACAGCACAAAGCAGGCCCAGGGCAGGCGCACTACAAATATATTCATTTTGGGCTGCATGCACCCCGCTGGCTGCAAGTTTGACACGCTTTAACTCAGTCATCAACATGGGAACATTGCAAAGAGTGGCAGCAATAAAATATTTAGATATTTTCTATGTGTCTCTCTTTCACCCAACATTCCAAAAGAGTCCCAAAGCTATAATAATGAAATACTGCCTTATTAAAAGTGTCTATTTATTAGTGTGATAGTTGGAGATTAGGAAGGCATTTTATCTTCAGGATTTTATCTTCTGGGCTCTTTAGCATAATTGTGAGTGTGTGGTAGAAATCAGAGAGAAAATATTTTGAGAAATGAGATATCAGCGTCTCGCATTTGAATATTTAAAACCAAGCAAAATGAAAAAAACAATAATGCAAATGATAGGTATTCCTCACTAATATTCAACACCCTCGCAAAGATGTTTTTTGATAAGCAAAATATTTTCCAGTGTTTTTTACATAGGACACTGCCAGTGCAGAAAAAAAAATGCCTGAGTTCTCATGAGTTTCATTTAACTAGGTCCCCTGTTTCTAAAGACGTCATTACATTAACTTGATATGCAGGGTTATCTCTGGGGGATGAAAATCAGTAGAAAATGCTGTTGTCTTTGAGAGCTTCCGTGTTGTGTAAGGTTACACTGGGGATTACTACTACCATATCTCATTGAAACTGCAAAGAAAAACTGGAATGACAAAAAAAACAGCACACCCTTTTCACATCATGCAAATAAAAGATACATGCACACAGTCGACCAAGTGCAAAATAAATTATATCTAATAATATAAAATCTAATAAATGCAGCCAGATTACTACACTGAATATAATAAAGACCAGCCTGCGTGAGATTTGTATGTAATTTAATACATATATATATATATATATATATATATATATATATGTGACATTTTTGATACACAAAATGTATCAATAAAGTCTAGATGAAGGTCCCTTCTCACTCCTGATTTGTCATTAATTTCATTAATTCTCTATTTCATTCATTCGCCTTCTGCTGAGGTCTACGTTTGATTTGACATGAGAGAAATCAATGTCTCACACTGTCCTGCCTGCCATGTTTAGACAGGTTTTTCTGCTAATGGGTCTACTCCTGCAAACTTTGCGCACTCACCATCTGCACCTGCTACTTGTAGACTAATCGATTTAAACACACCTATACAATATAGTGGCAATGCAATAGTCAGAACTATTGTCTTATGTTACCTAAAATACATACACACTGACACATCCTCTAGCACACATGCCAATACACAGATACAAACACCACCTCCCAAAAAGATCTACAGACACATAGATACAATCACTGACACACATGTAGATAAGCAGATACAAACACTGACAGACATGCAGATACTCATATACACAGATACAAACAATGATACACTTACAGATACACAGACACACAGATACAAAAACTGGCACACATACAGTGCTTCCTAAACCATTATTGTAATTGCATCGGATTGATGAAACCAGCGCCCCCTAAGAAGCAACAAGGGAAGAGCTCAGTAGAGACTTCGCTAGTGATACCAATGCCAATCTTTACTGAAGAGGTAGAGTAGAATACCCAGTAGTGTCCTCAGTGTCTGGTCTTAGTGATAATGGTGGTGGTGGTGGTGGTGAGAAATGTAATAATGATGAAATGGTTCTTTCCTCCACCAGTCCAGACATTTATTTAAGTCTATCCCAGGAGGAAATTATACTGAATAATTAGATGTGAATCCGAAGAGGATAGGTAGCAATACACTATTTTCTGCACCTTCCAGTTTGGCCATCTATAGCTATATCTGTAGTAGAATCCCCAGTGCCAGAAATAGCTCACCCAGTGAGATAATTACTAACACCACCACCTCCCTTCCAATTGGCATTAGTTAATCAACTAAAATAGATGAAAGGAATGGAGCATTTCAGCTATGAAGAAAAGTTATAAAAAATTAAATCTGTTTAGTTTGGAAAAACGGCGCCTGAGAGGGGATATGATAACTTTATACAAATATATTCGGGGCCAGTACAAACCTTTATCTGGAAATCTATTCAAAAACAGGGCTATACATAGGACACGAGGTCACACATTTAGGCTGGAAGAAAGGAGATTTCATCTAAGGCAAAGAAAAGGTTTTTATACAGTAAGAGCAATAAGGATATGGAATTATCTGCCTGAAGAGGTGGTTTTGTCAGAGTCACTACAGATGTTTAAACTGCAATTGGATAAATACTTCCAAAAACATAACATACAGGGATATAATTTCTAATTAGTCGGGTAATAGCTGCTTGATCCAAGGAGACATCTGACTGCTATTTTGGGGTCAAGAAGGAATTTTTTTCTAGTTTGTGGCAAAATTGGAAGTACTTCAGACTAGGTTTTTTGCCTTCTTTTGGATCAACAGCAACAACATATGCAAGGAAGGCTGAACTTGATGGACGCAAGTCTATTTTCAGCTATGTAACTATGTAACTATACTATGTAACTACTAATGTAGAGGCTAGTGTTGCAATAGCTTCCAAAAATGTAAATCCACCTGCATCGTCTTCAAGGGTTGAGGCTAGAGATGTCGCGAACATAACATTTTCGGTTCGCGAGTGGCGAACGTGTATTTCCGCAAATGTTCACGAACGGGCGAACCGGGCAAACCGCCATAGACTTCAATAGGCAGGCGAATTTTAAAACCCACAGGGACTCTTTCTGGCCACAATAGTGATGGAAAAGTTGTTTCAAGGGGACTAACACCTGGACTGTGGCATGCCGGAGGGGGATCCATGGCAAAACTCCCATGGAAAATTACATAGTTGATGCAGAGTCTGGTTTTAATCCATAAAGGGCATAAATCACCTAACATTCCTAAATTGTTTGGAATAACGTGCTTTAAAACATCAGGTATGATGTTGTATCGATCAGGTAGTGTAAGGGTTACGCCCGCTTCACAGTGACAGACCAAACTCCCCGTTTAACGCACCACAAACAACCACAAACAGTCCATTTGCACAACCGCAAACTCCCCATTTGCACAAGGTTGGATACCAAGCTAGCCATGTCCCGTTCCTTGTCCTCACTGATGTCATTGAAGGTCTCTTCCTCCACCCAGCCACGTACAACACCAAGGGTCCCCGAAAGGTGACAACAGGCCCGGACTGGCCATCAGGCACGGTGGGCCGCGGTGGCCATGGGCTGAGGCCGGCAGGGGAGGTCCCAGAATCTCCCCTGCCGGTCTACGCAGGGCCAGCACTATCCGAGCACCGGCCCGCTGTGTGCCATGAAGGGCCGGTGAGGAGATCAAAGATCTCCCTCACCGGCCCACTTTAATAGACCTGTGGCTGGGGAGGGAGAGGACCCGGCGGAGCTCTATCATGCAGCTCCGCTGGGTTCATCTCGCGAGATCCGGAGCGTTGCCGTGGCAACGACCGGATCTCACGAGAGTGAACTCTAGCCCGCAGGCTAGAGTTCACTCACACACTGGACCACCAGGGATGATGTGCGACTGCCAGTCCCCCTCCCTCCCCACCTCTCCATGGTACCACCATGTCGGTCCCCCCCTCCCAGGGTAAAGGTAAGAAGGGGGGGACATAATGCCTTCTTATTAGTTTTTTTTTCTACCCCAACACAAAATCCCTTTTAACATGCACACACAGCACACACACACACAGCACTCTCACACACAGCACTCTCACACACAGCACACAACACTCTCACACACAGCACACACAGCACTCTCACACACAGCACACACAGCACTCTCACACACATCACACTCAGCACCCACACACACAAATCACACACAGCACCCTCACACACAAATCACACGCACTGCACCCTTAAACACAGCAGCCTCACACACAAATCACACACCCAGCACCCTTAAACACATCACACACAGCACCCTCACACACATACACAGCATCCTCACGCACAGCACCCTCACACACAGCACCCTCACACACAGCACCCTCACACACAGCACCCTCACACACATCACACACAGCACCACTCAAACACAGCATCCATCACACACACATACTGCACTCTTCATATACACACTACACCCCCTGCACCCCTCACACATACACACAGAACCCCAACACACACACACACACACAATACTTCCAAACATATTTATATATATATATATATATATATATATATATATACACACACACACACACTACAGCACCCCTCACACACATACTGCACCCCTAAACACATTACATTCCAGACACACACTAGATCTCTTACCCAAATCGGGATCATATACACACACTAGATCCCTATATACACTCTGATTCCGTTATATACACACACTAGACTCCTGTATACACACACACTACATTCCTAACATACACACTCTGGATCCCTTATACATACACTAGATTAATTGTAAACAAACACATGCTACACCCCTAAACACACACTCTCTACAACCCCTACAAACACTACATCACCTATACACACACACACACACTATAGCCTGTATGCACACACTTAATACATCCCCTATACACACATTCTCTACAGCCCCTAGCCACATATGCATTACATTACACCACAAACACAATACGACTAAAACCGACCTTATTACACAATACCACACCACAATCAGCTCACTCTACACACACGCAATACCACAAGCAGGGTCCAAACACACGCACAATACTCTTTCCTGGCCCTTTTGTCTCCTGGTATCCATTTATAGAGACACCAGAGACAAGTTGCAAGGAAACACAGTGCAAGCATGTTATTAAATTTGCTTGCACTGTGCAGAACAAATACAGGGCATTTTTTCTCATGCTAGAGCTCTTTAGCAGAGCTCTGCCCTGGAAGAGCATTGACCCAATGCTCACTTTGAGAGATGGCGTGTTTGTCATTGGTGATGACGAAACACTTCCTCTCTGCCCCGCCCCCTTACTGGGCCGCTGTGCTAAAAAAATGCCCGGGCTGAATTTTTCTCCCAGTCCGGCCCTGGGTGACAACAAGCCCCCTGGGACGCCTGCTGTTTTTGGTCTTTCACCTCCTCTAAGCCACCTTCCTCCTCTGACTCCTCTTCTTCAGACTCCTCTCTCTGCGTTGCCTCTCTCTGCATTATTATAAGGTGTGTTAAGTAGTATTATTCCTATCAGTTCAATCCCTGTTTCGTCCCCTATCAGGGGACGTGTATATGGCCTCGAATTTAGGAACCGGTAGATGGAAAAAGATGCTTGGTCGGTCCTCCTACTTCAAATTTGGGGCACTGCGCGTGCAATCTAATATGCCACCAGATAGGAGTGGTGTGTTAAGTAGTACTATTCTTATCAGTTTAATCCCTGTTACGTCCACTATCAGGGGACGTGTATATGGCATCGATTTTAGGAACCGGGAGATGGAAAAAGATGCTTGGTTGGTCCTCCTCCTTCAAATTTGGGGCACTGCGCGTGCAATCTAATGTGCCACCAGATAGAAGTGGTGTGTTAAGTAGTACTATTCTTATCAGTTTAATCCCTGTTATGTCCCCTATCAGGCGACGTGTATATGGCATCGATTTTAGGAACCGGGAGATGGAAAAAGATGCTTGGTCGGTCCTCCTACTTCAAATTTGGGGCACTGCGCGTGCAATCTAATGTGCCACCAGATACGAGTGGTGTGTTAAGTAATACTATTCTTATCAGTTTAATCCCTGTTACGTTCCCCTCATCAGGCCTTTTTTAGTCAAATGCATCGCCCACTGTCAGTCCCTTCGGGATCCATCCCTCATTCATCTTAATAAAAGTGAGGTAATCTAGACTTTTTTGACCTAGGCGACTTCTCTTCTCAGTGACAATACCTCCTGCTGCACTGAATGTCCTTTCTGACAGGACACTTGAAGCGGGACAGGCCAGAAGTTCTATCGCAAATTGGGATAGCTCAGGCCACAGGTCAAGCCTGCACACCCAGTAGTCAAGGGGTTCATCGCGCCTCAGAGTGTCGATATCTGCAGTTAAGGCGAGGTAGTCTGCTACCTGTCGGTCGAGTCGTTCTCTGAGGGTGGATCCCGAAGGGCTGTGGCGATGCGTAGGACTTAAAAAGCTCTGCATGTCCTCCATCAACAACACGTCTGTAAAGCGTCCTGTCCTTGCCGGCATGGTCGTGGGCGGAGGAGTATTACTGTCACCTCTTCCCGTGTTAGATTCCTGTTGTGCTGTGACATCACCCTTATACGCTGTGTAAAGCATACTTTTTAATTGATTTTGGAACTGCTGCATCCTTTCCGACTTGCGGTAATTCGGTAACATTTCAGGCACTTTCTGCTTATACCGGGGATCTAGTAGCGTGGACACCCAGTACAGGTCGTTCTCCTTCAGCCTTTTTATACGAGGGTCCCTCAACAGGCACAACAGCATGAAAGACCCCATTTGCACAAAGTTGGATGCCGAGCTACTCATGTCCCGTTCCTCGTCCTCAGTGATCTCACTGAAGGTATGTTCTTCCCCCCAGCCACGTACAACACCATGGGTACCAGATAGGTGACAACGAGCACCCTGGGATGCCTGTTGTAGTTTGTCTTCCTCCTCCTCCTCAAAGCCACATTCCTCCTCTGACTCCTCTTCCTCACAATCCTCTTCCAGCGTTGCCGCAGGTGCAGCAAGCGATGCTGATAAGGCTGTTTCTGGTAGTGATGGTGACCACAACTCTTCCTCTTCCTCTTCACGCTCATCTACGGCCTGATCCAGCACTCTTCGCAGGGCACGCTCCAGGACGAAAACAAATGGTATGATGTCGCTGATGGTGCCTTCGGTGCGACTGACTAGGTTTGTCACCTCCTCAAAAGGACGCATGAGCCTACAGGTATTGCGCATGAGCGTCCAGTAATGTGGCAAAAAAATTCCCAGCTCCGCAGAGGCTGTCCTAGCACCCCGGTCATACAAATACTCGTTAACGGCTTTTTCTTGTTGGAGCAGGCGGTCGAACATTAGGAGTGTTGAATTCCAACATGTCGGGCTCTCGCAAATCAAGCGCCTCACTGGCATGTTGTTTCGCCGCTGGATATCTGAAAAGTGTGCCATGGCCGTGTAGGAATGCCTGAAATGGCCACACACCTTCCTGGCCTGCTTCAGGACGTCCTGTAAGCCTGGGTACTTATGCACAAAGCGTTGTACAATCAGATTACACACAATTGCCATGCACGGCCCATTTGTCAACTTGCTCAAATTCAATGCCGCCAACAAATTTCTTCCATTGTCACAAACCACTTTGCCGATCTCCAGTTGGTGCGGAGTCAGTCATTGATCCACCTGTGCGTTCAGGGCGGTCAGGAGTGCTGGTCCGGTGTGACTCTCTGCTTTCAGGCAAGTCAACTCCAAGACACTGCCGTATCCGGGATGTGGAATAGTACCTGGGGAGCTGGGGGCATGCCGTTGATGTGGAGCAAGATGCAGCAGCAGAAGAGGACTCAGCTGAGGAGGTTATGGAAGAGGATGGAGTAGGAGGAGTAGAGGAGGTGGCAGCAGGCCTGCCTGCAAGTCGTGGCGGTGTCACCAACTCCTCTGCAGAGCCACGCATTCCATGCTTGGTAGCCTTCAGCAGGTTTACCCAATGCGCAGTGTAGGTGATATACCTGCCCTGACCATGCTTTGCAGACCAGGTATCAGTGGTCAGATGGATCCTTGCCCCAACACTGTGTGCCAGACATGCCATTACTTCCTTTTGCACAATCGAGTACAGGTTGGGGATTGCCTTTTGTGCAAAGAAATTTCGACCGGGTACCTTCCACTGCGGTGTCCCAATAGCTACAAATTTTTGGAACGCCTCAGACTCCACCAGCTTGTATGGTAAAAGCTGGCGGGCTAAGAGTTCAGACAAGCCAGCCGTCAGATGTATGGCAAGGGGGTGACTTTGTGACATTGCCTTCTTACGCTCAAACATGTCCTTGACAGACACCTGACTGTGGGCAGATGAGCAGGAATTGCTCAAGGCGAGAGACGGAGTGGCGGATGGTTGAGAGGGGGCAAGGAGGACAGCAGTGGTTGACGTAGCTGAAGATGCTGGACCAGGAGGAGGATGGCGGCTTTGCGTTTGTGTGCTGCTTGTACTCATGTGTTGATCCCATAGGTGTTTGTGATGTGCGATCATGTGCCTTCGCAAAGCAGTTGTACCTAGGTGGGTGTTGGACTTCCCACGACTCAGTTTCCTTTGGCACAGGTTGCAAATGGCATCGCTGTTGTCAGAGGCAGACACACAAAAAAAATGCCACACTGCTAAGCTCTGCAATGACGGCATTCTGGTGGTGGACACAGCATGCGTTGATTGGCGTGCTGTCGGGCTGACCCCGGGTGCCGATGCATGCTGTCTGACTGTGCCACTAGCTCCTTGCGACGACCCCACCCTGCTTCCAACTGGTCTCCTCCTCCTCCTCTCTGTCTACCCATCTGAACTTTCCCCCTGTTCTTCTTCTCTTCTACCGGGCACCCACGTGACATCCACGGACGCATCGTCATCATCAACCGCTTCACTTGTATCTGACAACTCAGCAAAGGAAGCAGCAGCGGGTACAACATCATCATCATCACACCGTACGTCCATGTGTGTAATGCTGCCTGACTGAGACATATCCCTGTTATCTACATCCTCTGGCAATAATGGTTGCGCATCACTCAATTCTTCCAACTGATGTGTAAATAACTCCTCTGACAGATAAAATGAAGCGGCTGTGGTGCTAGTGTTGGTGGTGGTGGCAGGCGGCCGAGTGGTAACTTGAGAGGTGCCCGAAGCTAAGCTGGAGGAGGATGGTGCGTCAAGGTTCCGAGTGCAAGCTGTAGAAGATTGGGTGTCCTGTGTTAGCCAGTCAACTATGTCCTCAGAACTTTTCGAGTTCAGGGTACGTGGCCTCTGAACACTGGGCATTATTCTAGGGCCAAAGGGAATCACAGCACCACGGCCAGGATGGCCCTGCGGGGTGGCCTGCCTCTGCCTGTCATTTTTTTTTCGATTATAGGTACTATGCGTGCAAGCTACTGTGACAACAGATATGAGTGGCACTGTGCACTGGCAGAAGTTGGCAGAGTAGACGCTGTAGGCCTGACACACGCTTGCAGACAACTAACTGCTATTCAATCTATTACAGTCAAAAAAAAAAATGTAAATGTACACTACTGTTATACCAGATATGAGTTGCACTGGTGTGACACTGTGCCCTGGCAGGCCCTGAAACGCACACGTGGGAAGGAAACTGACTACTATTATTTCACAGTCAAATTTCTAGTTTTTTTTTTTTTTTTTTAATGTACACTACTGTTACACCAGATATGAGTTGCACTGGTGTGACACTGTGCCCTGGCAGGCCCTGAAACGCACACGTGTGAAGGAAATTGACTGCTATTATTTCACAGTCAAATTTCTAGTTTTTTTTTTATGTACACTACTGTTACACCAGATATGAGTTGCACTGGTGTGACACTGTGACCTGGCAGGCCCTGAAACGCACACGTGTGAAGGAAACTGACTGCTATTATATTACAGTCAAAAAAGTTTTGTTTTTTTTTAAATGCAAGCTATTCTGACACCAGATATGAGTGGTGGCACTGGGCAAGTGGGCACAGTATACGCTGTGTGCCTGACACACACGCTGGCAGGCAGGCATCTGCAATTTGATTACACAGAAAAAAAAAAAAGCAGACTGATGTTCTAGCCCTAAAAAGGGCTTTTTGGGGTGCTGTCCTTACAGCAGAGATCAGATGAGTCCTTCAGGACTGTAGTGGACACTGAATACACTAGTCTAGCTATCGATTTCCCTATTAAATCAGCAGCAGCAACACTGTCCCTCCTCTTACTAAGAATGCAGCTTCCGGGGAGCGGGGCCTGACAGCCAAGATGGCTGGTAGCACAACCTAAGAGCTCCAGAAACAACTTTCACAAACGGGCTAAAACCGAGCGACATACTCACATAAGCGGCACAGAGTGACCGGGAACAGACTCAGAGCAACATGCCGAACAACGGTACCAGCCCGGCACCGGTGCACTGCCAAAAAAACACTACCGGCCATGCGGCCTACACCAGAGCAAAGGCTAAGGTCCGGGGGAGGCTGCCGCTCTTCCGACACAGGACGAGCTCATAAACAAGAGCCCACTACAGCCCTGCTACCCCCCCCCCCTCCCTGTCTGGAACGGTGGGGGACATCCCGGTCCTCGCTGGGGATGACCATCCCCATACTACCGCCTGAACGAGCGACAAAATCTCCAGCCAAATGGGTCAAACAAGGCCTAGCCAAGATTGCAGCTCAGACGCAGCCTCTGACCAAATTAACATCTCCTAAGCCACCCACGCACACATCGGAATTCATTAGCCAACTATGCACCTACTTCTGGGCGAAGTTTAAAGCCCGAAGACAAATCTACAAGCTAGCGCTGAGGCAGGCGATGGCATGGATCCGCACGGCTACCCGGCGTCTCCTGCAGGGGAACCCACCCTTTAACTCCCGAGCGGCAACCCGTCGGAAGCAAAGCCGAAGCTCATCATGGCGGGAACCAGCGCCGGGGCCCTCAGATAACAGCACTCATGACTACAAGCCCCAGAGGAGGGTCTGCCGGCACACCCGACCAACCTCCCATCAAACGACTCCACCAACCCTCAATCAGCAAAGTGCAGCCCCGCGAGGGGAGGCTCACAAAGCCTGCTGTGTTGCTGACCAGGATGCAGCAAAAACATCTGCAGGTGGACGAAACCGGCGGATGACCCTTTTGCAGCCCACCGGGGGGGGCCCAATGGGGCACAGGCCCTGCCACGCAGGCAAAGCCACTTGGAAAGGCATCGGGTGAGGCGAACAGGATTGAAACGCTCAGAGGCCCATGGCCTGAGACCCTGCTCAGGGCGCGGGGATCGTTACCTCACTCAGCCGGAGATATAAAACATTTCCGTTGCCACTTCAGTATGGACTGTGGACTATGGATAATGCCATGCTAACACAAAGACAAGCACAGAACATCATGTGCACGGACTCAGCAAGAGACGGCATCTCACAGGTTACCGTAAGACATCTTAGCCCCATGCTGCAGCCACCATGCTCGTCTGGACTGTCTCTATCACAAACCAGTCACGCATAGATTAAGCACGATATTACACCTTACCGATACCAGCATAGTTAATCTAAAACTGCTATGCGTTTATTACCCTCACTTGCCTTAATCACCTCTACTCAATAGCATTCTAGCCACAGCGTAGAAAAGCTAGAATAATGAATGCATGTCTGATGGTCTTGTTTCTGCTTCACTGTGCCTCAAGCCTGTTATATTTTTTCTGGAAAATTGCGCTGCAGCATAATATTAGAGATGGAGACCAGCGACAAGGGGCCTTCAATGTTACTCTTACCGTGCCATGATATGTCTGTTTTATCCTAACCTTGACCCCACCTAGCAAATAATGTGATTCAAGGAAATCTTTGTGTATACACACACTTGCATCCACTCAGAATGTAGGTTTAGACCGAAATGTTTTGTTTTAGTTTAGGCTTGTTGCCCATCTACGCTACCTATTTCTTAACTGTAAAATGTTTTCTATTTTTTTTTTTAACATGTATAATGCCATGGCTGTCCTCTCACATATAGTGCATATCATCATCCTAAGTCTTCAACAGTATGCATACCGTACATGCACATTGTGTTATTATTTTTTATTTTACTTAGTATATTGCTTAACTGTATTTAGCAGTGAACTCAAAGGCAGGGGGCTTCATCCTCTGCCTCACTGTGCTTGGCGGCCAAGAGAGTAATAACTGAGGTGTCCAGGCACAGTTACTGTTTTTCACACGTTAGTTACACTATGTAAATCGTGCCTGATAGCGGGCAGAACCTTAAACTACTGTCACCTGTTTTGCGTAGTGCGATGCTGCGTTCATTAGCTTGCTAACTTGTTAATCACATCACTATGTTGTTGAGACATACATGTCGCACTACTTACAAGCTACATATCCTTAACCTTAATCGTGACTAGCTTTGTTAAAGGCATATTTATTGTAGCATGTTATATAAGCATTATCTATTAGCCTGTTAATTTTATAATACAAAAATGTGCCGACTAAACTGCCACAATGTGAAATGCTTTAAATATGCTTGTGGATGCTGTTGTGGCTCTACTTGCTTGTTGTCATTATCTGCACAAGAAAAATAAAGAATTAAAAAAAAAATGTTGCTAACTTGTAAGAAACTAATATCGATTGCCAAATTCTTAGCTTGGGAATAAAATAGTTTGTTATGTACTGACATTTAAAAGCCTACATCATTAGTAGGAAGACATGTAACTGAACCTAGTTAAAAACTAAAATTAGTGTTAAAAATCTTCACTTTTACCTTGTATATGTAACCCTGTGAAGTTACACAGGCTGCATTATCTGAAATGCCCAGTAGATGGCACATGGCCCCAGTATGTTGTTAATAAAACATTGAGCATTGATCACATGACTTGTTGAAATCAGTGGGAGGAGTGTGGCATCATCAGTTCCTGGGAGGATTTCCTGCACAGCTCTGGGGAAGGAGGGCCTAAAAGGATTCTAGAAGGATGACATGCTGAGCTGAAATGGAGGACATGTGAGAGACTGTAAAAAGAGATGGAACCTGGCAGAGAGAACTTGTTTCACCCAAGATCACACCAGATGAGAGAGGGACCTGCTGGCAAAGACAAGCATTGAGCCCAGACGTTTGGTGAATCCAGTGAGAGGAGACTGCTACTGACTACCTGGTTAATTGTGTTGTGAGGGTAAGCCAAACCTCTCCCTGTATCACCACAGGGCACCTGTCTTCTCACTCACAGTAAAGACTCTGAGGTCCCGTACAGACATTACACATCTGAGGCTGTGTCAGTGACTCTGTGGAGCAGGACTTATTAGGGCCCCAACTCTCCTATGTGCACCAACGGCCGCTAGGGCGAAGATAAGGGGGTGGGACGCAGGTGTGCTGGTGGGTGAGTGGGGAAAATCCACATTTGCATTGTTATCTGTTACGCCATTGTATTTTCCTATGTGTGTCGGTTCAATTGTTATTTACCATATAAAGTTAGTTCCAGTTAGGCTGTGTCAGTCTTATTGCACCAAGTATGTTCCCAGTGGGACCCCACATCCCTACCCCGGATGTTCCACTGGGTGGAGGCGCTGCCGCAGACATGTACCCCAGCTCCCAGATAGCGGAGGCTCAGGATCCGCCTGTCAGGCATAGTGAATTAACTAGGTTTAAGGACCCCAAAGACACTAGGGGGCATCCCCAAAACCCCGTTACATATATATATATATAATCAGAAGCACTGAGTGACTTACAAGATAACAGCATTAGGCTCTCACGCCTTATCTAAATAAGCTTTTAATTTCCTGCCTAGTTTGTCCTCTGGTCTTCTCTAGGTCCATCCAGCTTATCTAAGAAATGTGAATTTCTTTGACTCACGTCCTTCTACTGGAATCCCCATAACGTCATACTTGTTTCCACTATAAGCATCCACAGAATTGTTTAAATTAACGTTCTTGAATAAATGTCACATGCACCACCAAAACATAAAATAAAAAAAAATAGAATGCAGCTTCCGAATGAATCTAAAATGGATACTGTCCAGGAGGTGGGAGGGCCTGGGAGGGAGGGTCTGCTGCTGATTGGCTGGAATGTGTCTGCTGACTGTGAGGTACAGGGTCAAAGTTTACTCAATGATACGAATAGGGGGCGGACCGAACATCGCATATGTTCGCCCACCGTGGCAAACGTGAACATGCTATGTTCGCCAGGAACTATTCGCCAGCGAACTATTCGGGACATCTCTAGTGAGGCTAATATATTAGCAAAAGTTTGTAGCAAAGTTTGGCATTGCTTTAAAATTGTAGAAAATAATATTATAAGCTTATAATACCTTATACTTCATATATACATTCATCTTTCTTCTAGTACAATAAGCTTGCCTGGTATCATATACATACACATGTTCTTCTGAGTCTCATAAAAATATGACACAATCAGATTTTCCTTGCTTTTCTAATAAAAACAAATATTTATTTGTCTTGCTTCACAAATACAAAGTCAATTCTTACAGCTTAATTGATGCTAAATGGTCAACAGCTGATGGTATTTGCTGAACACTCAGAGTGTTAGGTGGAGACACCCTGCCCTTGATGTTCTGTCCACTGGTGCATCCTCTACTATCCCTTTGTTAGAACCTAGGGGATGTTGAGCTTTGTGCCCCTAGGTGACAGGGCGAGACAGATTACCATTCCACATCATCCCAGGGACATGTCCGACAGTTCACATTTAAAACATTTTGTTGGATTTCATGCCAGGGCTATGTCAAAACTGCAGGCTAACAAAACCAATCGCCAGATTGACCAGCTGATCACTGTAGGGGTAGCTTCTAATTCCATGACAGAAGGGGGGCCATTAAACAGCTGATACAGCCCTTGCTTCTAACTATATACTTCCCTTATAATTCACTTTCAGCAAGACGAAAGTCCCATCATTGCACCATTTATGTGTGCTACTAAGGAAGAAGCAGCTGCCTGAGCTGTAGGATAGTAGGTGCACTTTGCAACAGATTTTATGGAGTGCTTCTAGTGGCAGGTATGCCTTCATCTTCTTGATGGCACACTGGTGGCAGCACCCTGTGTCTGGGCATGCTGATGGCAGTGAACAAGGTCCAACCTTAGCAGCGTGTCAGGCTGGAAATGGATCTCTAGGGTAGCAGGGCTATCAATCTCTACTGCTACATGCTGAAATGATGGATGCAACCCAGACTTAAGCAAACATATTGCAGGCAATCAGATGAATAATGTCAAATTGTTTGGGAGAGTAGGACGGCTCCAATTTGAACATTGAGGTTGTGGTTACTGACAAAGTTGCTAACATGGTTAAAACTCTTTGCTCACCTACAAAGGACCCATCTCAATGTTGTGCACACAATGTTGTGAATTTCAGGAAACCAACAGAAAGGTGCAAACCATACTTGAGCATTATAGAAGGATTGCTGGGTATTTCCACTGGAGTGTGGAGGCCCGACAACTCTGGAAGAAAAAGAGTGTTTCCCAGACATTGTGTAAGATAGGATGTCAGCATGCATTAGAACTACACTTTAGACATGTCAGAAGAATTTTGTGGAAGCGTGGGCACTCCTTAGTCTATCTTTCCATAACTAAATGGCATTGACACACCAGTGGGGCGTGTGGAATGGACAATTATAGGGCAGCTAGTGTCAGTACCTCCATTCCATTTAGCGACATGACAGAAAATGTTAGCCACAGTAATGCCAGTTTATAATAAGTAGCCACCTCATATACAAGTTGGATGTCTTCTTGGAAAACAAGGAATTAGTTCCTGTCAACACACTCCATTCCAATGTAGCAACAGTAGTCAAGAAGCTGAAAGAGCTACTCAATGCTCATCTGAGTGGATGAGTTGCTAATGGTTAAACTGATGCTAACTTCAATGTGTGATGCTAGCTAACACAATAATAGCTACCATTCATCCTGCTGGTTTGACTGTCCAAATGGCCTTTCTGTATTTTTTTGGGGGGTACCAAGAGTGGGCCTAGCCGAAGAGCAGCCTGAATTATATTCTGCCAACCCCCCAAAAAATGATATCTAAGTTGTTCTAGTTAACACCCTGAAAAAAAATTCATCTCTAAAAAGGCGTTTCAAAAATTCAACAAATGTTCGGAATATATTTTTGATAATGCAGCCAGTGTATATATTTAGCACAATCTAAATTTCCAGTGGTATGCTTATCTATCTTTTTTGTTCTGTGTTGATCTGAGTCATCCAACCATGTCATTTCTGAGTCATCCCCACTAAAAAATCCCATTTTATCTTTTCTTCATAAAAAAAATGTTGGTTAATATGAAAAGCATCTTGATTAAAGGGTTACTTTAGGTGGTTAAAAGATAATGATGCAGAACATGAGCCTGTATGATCCAAAATGCAAAAAATGCACCATAGAAAGTGACAGAAAAACCACAATATCTCCGTCACTGATTTCTAAAACACATTAGTAACTGGTGCAGTCATATACCCAATGTGGCCATGAACTGGCATTTCATTCATTAAACAAAATAATGAACAAAGATCATGCAAGAATGCCTAGAATGGTTTAAGTTCACTTGTGGATTCCATTATTCTCCACTTTTAAATGAATTGTTCCTATTCGTCATACTTTTCACTCAGAGTTAAGAGGGCATACAAATGTGTGAATTTATAAAGTGCATATGTGTTTTAATCTTCCTATTCCAATGAATTATAGGTCAGGAAGTGACTGTGATAGAAAGCAAGTTCCTGAATGACAGTGAAATATAGGTAATGACTCAGCTACCCTGGAAAACTTGCAAAAGAGGAAAAATTCCATATAGTATGTATTGTTTCAAACTTTAAAATGTTTTGCTGTCATAGCTGTGTGTCAGCCTATCCTTCAGGAATACCATAGCATTAGGAATAAAAACCTATATTCCTAAAACTATAATGCCCCTGGTCCTAGTTGTATTAAGCACCCCAATGTTTGCTATAAACATTATACAAAAAAAGATATACTTATCATTTTCCAGCACCAAGTCTCCCTAGGGGGTGCACAGCTCTCTTCCTGCCATCTCTTCGTCCTCCCGCGATCAACCAATCAACTCAGGGGTTAGCCCTATAAAACAGGACTAGTGGGAGGGTGGGATTAGGCTGTATTTTATGCTTTGTTATTGTTGTATAACATTTAGTTTTAATTTTTGGTCCCTGAGGAAGTTCCAGACTGTGAACGAAACGCGTAGGACCTCATTTTAAGTTTCTATTTTATTTTTACTGCTGGATGATGTCTCATCCTTAATAAAGCCGTTTTACTTTTTTCCACCATCCTGGGAGTCCTGTTTTTCATCTATTCTTCTGGAGCAACTGGAGGAAGATAATAGCCCCCCATTACCACCGGGGGAGGCACCCTAGAGTGCTATCTTTCGTCTAATCTTGTGAGTGCATTTCATGAACACTTACCTACTATTTGATACAGATTTACACTATGTATATTTATGTCTTTTAATTTTAGATTTCTCAGCCGTATCCCAAATATTTCTGGTTGTTTTATATTATATTTTATATATTATGCCCCTGGTCCTAGTTGTATTAAGCACCCCAATGTTTGCTATAAACATTATACAAAAAAAAAGATATACTGATCATTTTCCAGCACCAAGTCTCCCTAGGGGGTGCACAGCTCTCTTCCTGCCATCATTTCGTCCTCCCGCGATGTCATTGTGGAGGCGTGGCCTCTTCTGCAATGGTCCAATAAAGGACTCCTTGTAGAGGAGCACTAGGGACACATGGACAGTGAGGCCTGCATGGTTATTCAAGCTTCCCCATATTAAAGACACTAGAGGTGGATTTAACCCTGCAATGTAAACACTGCGGTTTCTAAAACACTGCAAAGGATAACATTGTGGTGTTAAAAAGACACTGTACCATGGCTATTTCATTGAGATGAAGTGGTCTGGATATCTATAGTGTCACTTTAATAAAAATGGTCTTCGATCTCCAGTCTAGCACCACCAGTAAGTTTGCTATTTTATATGTAAAAAGTGCTTTACCCCCTGAGTGAATAAAATAAAACAGGGAATATTCCCCATTGGTATAACTAATGCCCATGTGTGTATAGATAACTTTTTTTTTCTAAATCCATATCTTGGTATTATAAACCGGTAATGGTAAATCTGAAGAGAGGTGCCTATAACTGCGTACATAACAAAATAATCGACAAATGCAAGACAGTGCAAAGTGCCAGGATAATCTTTGTTGAGTTAATACCAAACTTAATGGGAAGCCAGCAGAGGGAAGCAAAGCCTAGTTTAGAAAACAAATTATTGTAACTGCAACATTATGATTATAGTGTAAGTTAGCAAATTGATACAAACTGAAAAAACCTGACCCCATAGTCATGGTGCTGGTAAAATATCTTAGTAGAATAGTCGTGACTACTTATATGTTAACATTTATATTTATTTTAAAATGAAATGAGTATACTGGCAGGCCCAGAAATTTGTATACATTTCAATATATACACACACAATGTGTTAGCCAAAAGTATACAGTATATGGGCTCATATTATTGTGATCTTATTTATTTTTATGTACCCTTATTGATTTAAAATATGAGCTATGTTTATGTATGTTCTGGTAGCTATTGATTGGTTAAAACATGCCAACACTCTGGAGATTTATAAACTGCTAATAAAGTAAATGTTGTATGTGATGCTTATATGTATACATTTGCTATCACAAAAAAATACCATTTAATGTGTGTGTTATTTATCAAATATATAACAATTATTTAAATATTATTTTACTCAGAAACATAAAGGGCATTGCAGTGGTAAAAAAAATGATGAATTACAAAATAAACAATTGAAATGTGTGACAATTCATTATTTCAGGATAATAATAGATATTACACCTATAATTAGTAACGGTGAGTGGTAGAATCATCAGCATTTAGAAAATGCATCTGTTTAACCCCTTCACTATTATTTGTTTTTGTTTTTACACTTGAACAATTAAATACATTTGAAACATAGCATGCATCCGTAGAACATCAGGCTGGGCAGACATTTTTTTATTATAGATTGCTGGGATAAGAAAAGAAAAAAAATGTTTTATTCTTTAGTGCATAACGGAAATATGATAAGATAAAAAGTAGCAATCGTAAAGTATTTGTTATTTTACTGTCTTCAGACAGGTTCTGAAATCTAAGCATAGAATTACACTAACGTTTATGCGATGTACTGAAAATTACTGGTTCAATGGACTTTGGCTCTTGGTCAAGGTTCTTCTTGGCCAACATCAGCTGATGTGGGGGACCTAACGCGCATGTGTGGTGAGCATTGCACTCACACTAGGCCTTCTCCATAGGAAAACGTAAACTTACTGCTTTCCTACAGGGTTTTAGAAGACACTGGACATCCATATGCAAAGCGTGAGGACATCCAGCATCATCCCATGGTGTCAAACTCTGGGAAAGGCCAGGAAGCACCTGATAGACAACAACTAGAGGCTGTCTTAACCCTGAAACTGCAATGTTTTTACTTGAAGGGTTAAGAGCGCAGGGACAGTGCACCAAGACCACTTCATTGAGATTAAGTCATCTGGGTGCCTAGAGTGTCCCGTTAAAGGGGCAGACTATGTGTCTGAATGTGATGAATACCAATTGCTTTTAAACAAAATTATTAATCAGAACATTGTCTCCTCTCCATTACAACCTTTCTGTGACCAGCAGGTTAAACCAGTCTGACTGGAAACCCCCCCCTTCCTTTATCCCTTCTTCCATCTATCAAGATCTATTAGGAGTAGAGGAGTGTCTACAAGCTGCCCTGCTAAATTCTCTCCACGTGTAGCTTGCTTTCTGACTGGCTCACTAACCCCCAAACTAGGGAGCAGGCATGTCAAATTAGCAATATGGGTGGTCACTTATCGATTAGGGGTCTCAGATACCATGAAAATACTTAAAGGGACACTATAGGCACACAGACAACCTCAGCTCATTGAAGTGGTCTGGGTGCAGTGTCCCAAGTCCTTTAACCCTGATAAACTCCAATAATTGCCTTGGAGGTTGAACTCCATCTCTAGTGGCTGTCTACCAGACAGCCATTAGAGGGACTTCTGCGATGTTAGACAACTGTTGGTTACCTAAGTGAAGCTTTACGTTCTCAAACTGTGCATGAGGACATCCAACGTCACCCAAAACCCCCATAGGAAAGCATTATAAATCGGGAGAAGTCATAATGTGAGCACAGCACTTACCGCGCATGCGCATTAGGTCCCAAACTGGTTGACGTTGGCAGGGGGAGCAGAGTCAGAGCATCTGATAGACAACCGAGGGACATCAGCGCTGGAATCAGGTAATTGACAGAAGGGATTTTTAACCCCTTCCACACCACAGAGGAGGGGGGAGGCATAAGGCATGGGGTCACTATAGAAAACTATAGTGCCAGGAAAACAATTGTGTTTTCCTTTAATTCTATGTTTACCAACTGTAATTGGGTTATTTACTCAACTGAAAATTCAAGGTAAATTCAAAGTGAATTTCAAATTAAATTTTAAGATTAGCTGAACTGAAAGCTTTGCTGACTTTGAGATGTTTTTCCATTTCAGCTTTTTGACCTTGAATTCTCATTTTAGTGACTAACCCTTTAGGAGTATAAAGGGGGAGACCCCAACAGCTAACCTGCCTAGAGCCCTGCTGTGGAAGCAGACTTTTTTAATTTTATATTGTCTTAGACTATTATATATATATATATATATATATATATATATATATATATATATATATATATATATATATCCAAAAAAATACCGGCACTCCAGGACTTTTTCAATCTTAGTAGTTTTCTTTATTCAAAACAGGACATCAACATTTCAGCTCCTCATGGAGCTTTCATCAGGATGAAATTCATGACTATTGCTGCCAGAGCACCAGGTACCAACAAGTTTCTTTGGGTTGGAGTGCAAGAATCTCTTCACATTTATATATATAAAAGTGTGTGTGTATTAGAGTGTATAGATAGTGTCACCATTGTACCAGGTTATGTATGTGTGTTTTTGAATACGGTAAAAGACCAATCTGGGCATCCAACAAATTGAGTGCATTTGATGGGTTTGACCTCACAGTCATGTTAAATTTTTTTATCCATATTAGATCTCTGAGATTTTTAATTTTGCTAGAAATAAAAAAATGTAACCCCTCAACTTTAGCCACAAAGGTGGAAAGTGGAAAAAATACAACATATACAACATAAATATTATTATTTTATTATTATTATTATTATTATTTATTTAAAGGGACACTTCAGGCACCAATATTACTTTTAGAGTTAATATGTTTCAAATCTTTATAGATTTTGCATTAAAAAAAACTAATATTTAGCATGATGGTGCTCCAGAAGCCATGTCCCATCACTGCAGAAAGACTACCTTATGAAATGTATATACACAACTTGTTAGATATGATTTTATAACTAGTGGCCATTTAATAGTGAGCATTAGCCATATTAAATCTGATTCTATTATTCAACAGAACAAAGTATTACGTATGATTTATTTGTTGATTAAAGTGTTGTGTTGCATCTACAAACAGATGTTCTCTAAAAGGGGAAGTATATGTCCAGCAAGATACTTTGAGGAAGTAACAGAAATAGATATTCTGCACGCTGATCAAATATTATATATTATGAAACAATGTCTACAATTAAATGAAAGATGTACAATTCTATTTTAAGAAAGTAGTTATCTGCCAAATTATCTGACAGCTACTGAAGAAGCTCATACAAGAGTGAAGCGCGTTTAGCTGGATTTTGGACTTTTATACTTGGACTTTTTTCATTTTACTTATGTGTTTTTTTACAAGTCTAGCATTGTTTTTATTTTTATTTTTTATTTCAATAAATTATTTTCTGAGGGGCGTGGCCGACCGGCAAACTTAATGGACGCACATTAATCCTCCAGCTCCGGACTCAAACTCAATCCAACACAATCGGAGAAATTAACAAACAATGGGTAACCACAAAAAGAACAGCAATACCCAGGGATTATCAGGGAAGACCCCGACAACGAAATCGGGCTCCCTAACCCGTTATTTTAAAGAGAATCCAGATCGCTCCTCCGAGGCCGCGGCTGCGGCCTCGAGTATATTAGAAACGGACTCTCCATCGGATTCACAACCTCGCAGCCCTTGCTACTCGGATAGCTCCCAACATGTGGAAATTCATGAGGAAATAGACTTAAAACAAATAATTAAAAACTTACCTTCTAAAGCTGACATCCAGCAAATGATAAACAAAATGGAGTCGTCCTTTCACTCCAAACTGGAGAAGATGGACACAGGCATCCAGCAATTAAATCTTCGAGTCACAGACCTGGAAGAAGAAAAGGATTTAACACAAACTCAAATTACCAATATCTCGACCACATTGGATTCTCAAATATTAAATTGGGCATCCACTCAACGTCACATCGACGACCTGGATAACAGGAGCCGGAGGAATAACCTGAGGATTAGAGGTATGCCGGAATCCCAAGGGGAAAACTTACCAGGGCTCCTTACGGAGCTTTTTAATCTAATACTGGGAAATGCCACAGAGAACCCAATTCTACTGGACAGAGCCCATAGATCAATTCGTCCGAGAGGACTAACACAAGAAGCCCCAAGAGATATCATATGCAGACTTCACTATTTTAATGTTAAAGACGACATAGTGAAAACTCTGAGAGATACAAGCCAACCCCTTTTATTTCATGACACTCCAATCCAAATATATCCTGATCTCTCCTGGTACACTTTACAAGCAAGGAGAGCCCTTAAACCCATCACTGAATTATTACGTCAAAGGAATATAAGATACCGCTGGGGATTTCCTTTCGCTTTAATAGTGTCAGCAAAAAATACAATCTACTCCATCGCGACTTTCAATGATGTTCTACCTTTTCTTCGAGCCCTGGATCTGCCGAATACTCTGGTAGTAGATTGGAATACCCCTCCACCGAATCAAGAGTTAATACAACCTTCCCAAAGACAAAGATGGCTCACGCCAGCAAGGAAAAGAAGACAGGATAGGAGATTCCAGTCTCCAGACCAGAGACTAAACAAGCTCCCCGTAGAAGGCACTCCGCAAAGACAAAGACAAAGTCTAAATGACAGCCTCACAACATGAGTATTAAACTGGCTACCCTAAGAAAATTACCGACCCTCGAACCTGGTGAAAGTACCTACTAACCGACAACTTGCAAGAGACTCCCCTTTTTTTTTCTCATATTCCGCGGGACTAATATTTATATATCTGTATGTTTTAATCGACATCCTGCAGAGATCTATGCTATCAATCCGTACAGGTCGTATAATAAGATTTTATAACTTGTTATATTTGCCTAAATGACTCTAGGTTAAACAGTTAAGACGTAAAAAAAAAAAAAAAAAAAAAAAAAAAGGTATATAATTTCATTCTTATAATATGTTCACAGATTGTTTAAGATTGTAAGTGTTAAACTAGGATATTGACTGAGATAGATTTGTGATGGATTTCTATCTATATATTAACTCGCTTCACATACAGCTGTCTCAAAAATGAAAAATAATTATAGGATAAATTCCCCTCACGTAAGACCCAGAAAATTAACAGTTTACAAAACTGGTCTATTAGGTATGACTACCTTTTCCTCAGGTGTAGTAGATTATATATTCTCTAGATAATCTCGTAATTACTTCATACACTCATACGAAACATTAATTACTATTAACCATCTTGATTTCCTATAAAATCCTACACTGAGACATAACGCTATTCTTCAGACTAATCTCCTTCACAAGTCATCTTGACTCTAATATGATTCATCATTTGAACCTCTTAGGCTACCGTCCCTCATCCATTTAACATCGTGTAACGGGCAGTGGGCTAAGACATGGCGCCACTTTAAGTCACTACACATTAGAACCGGAACATCTCGTTCCCTTTTACTCTCAAACATATATGCAAGGGTGATGACTGAATAAAGACCCTTACTATTATTGTTAATATTCTTATTATTACTGCATACCACAAGCATAAATTCATATCTGACCGTATGCACTCTGGATTAGGAACTTCTCAGGGAAAGACACGGATCACATCTAATCCAGTCACACCTATTTAATACACCTAATTGGTGACCTAGTTAGAAATATTTTAATAACACTACAAAATTTAAAAAATTATATATACTTATTGAAATAAATAAATAAATAAATAAATTTAAAAAAATAAATAAATAAATAAAAATTAAAAAAAAATAATAAACATTAAATAAAAAAAAAAAAAAAAAAAAAAAGAATACTCTGTTGTTTATATAGTTTAAGTCTTGACGAAATTAACTAATTTATAATGGGCATAATCTAAACTTACTTAACTTTTAGTAACAAAGCCAACACCCTTTTCCAATCAACGACCTAGATAATAATACCTAGCTCCGATAAATACCCATTACTCAATTGGGATCCATATCCCTAACATTTTTCACCAGGCAAGAGAGGTTATAAATTAAATATTTCCTTCTCCATTACAATAACCTAAACTATAGGATTGTAAAACGAGTCCTCAGCTCACGTGTAAGTTCACGACCCCAATTCATTGTTGGTTCTATCTTCTGCGTCAAGATAGTGCCATATTTCCCTCAGGGGATTAAGTTCTTACCCTATCATCCTACAACCTTTCCTCATCTTTTACTTTTTATCGACCTTCTTTCCTTCTTTCCTATTTTCGGTGTTCCAGGCACCTAACTCTCTTCATTTCCTCTACCTGCCCATCCTCTCCCCACTGACTAATCCTTCCTCTCTATCTCCCACTTTTCTTGGAAATCTCGATTAGCGAGCAATCTAAATTTCTTTAGAACTCTATACAGAATAATCAGCCTTCATTACCTATAGAAGCCATATTATTGCTTACAAGTTGTTAATAGAGATTTGGGCCATTGAGTTCTTAATCAATAACTAGTTATTAATGTTAAGTTTCAACATTGTTATTGTTTTTACTATTTAACTTTTCTAAGTACTGACGGTGCTTCAACTCCACAATATTTCTGTTTTAATCCTTAGAATTTGTTTACAGGATCTGGAAGACCAAGGACTAATCCACCACACAAAAACCTGATAATCATTTCCAGAACATAAACACCTCCAATCTATCTCACTTAATCCACATTCACTATACACTGCTTGACCATCTCTCACACAGGAGTTACCAGATTCCAACATTATTCTTTGATTCAGACGATTAACTGCTTCTTCGCTCAGATAAATTCATATCGCTCGACTAGCCTTATTTTTTATCTGGAGTAATCTCGCCCTTAAAGAAATTTAAATTTAATCTACACAGAAGTGACCATGACTACTGTCAATATCCTCACACAAAATACCAAGGGATTAAATTCTCCTGAAAAAAGGTCTATTGCTCTCACAGACTTCAAAAGACATAAAGCACACATAATATATATACAAGAAACACACTTTAGGAAAAACTCTGCCCCTAAACTCCGCAATAAAGACTATCCTCTAAGTTACTATAGTCATTACTCAGAGGCAAAGTCCAGAGGAGTGGCGATTCTCCTAAGTCAACATATACAATTCTCCTTTCAGGAACACCTAGCAGACGACTCCGGGAGGTTTGTATTTGTTAAAGGTAAAATTGGCAACACCCAAGTCACCTTGGCAAATATATACTTGCCAAACAAAAAACAAAATCTTACTCTCCAAAAAATTTTACGCAAACTCTCCTTATTCAGGGAAGGGATCCTCATAATGGGGGGAGATATGAACATAACCTTAGACGAATCTTTAGACACCACATCAAAATCTAGAGAATATCAATCCCAAACAAGATCTCTGATTAAAAACTCTCTTCGCGAAGCCCAACTTTATGATGGCTGGAGGTCTATTAACCCCACCAAAAGAGACTACTCCTTCTACTCCGCACCCGCTGGAACCTATTCCAGAATAGACACAATTTTTATGCAACATAGATATCTCTCACTAATCAAAAGTGCTACATATGGCCCGATCACTTGGTCAGATCATGGCCCTATGACATTAACGCTTTCACTACCAAACACAACCACTCCATTCTCCCAATGGAAGCTAAATGACCTCATTCTTAATGACAAAATGACACTAAATAAGATTCGAGAATCTGCCTCCAACTACTTCTTAGAAAACACGAGCCCTGACACTACCCCCATCATGACCTGGGAAGCCCATAAAGCAGTAATTAGAGGGGAACTTATCAAGGCAGCAGCTGCACTTAAAAAGAAAAGAGAAAAACAGATTGAACAACTCACCAAAGACATCTCATATTTAGAAAGCAAACATAAATCCACTCTCTCATGGGATGACCACAAAATTCTATCCAGTAAACGAACAGAGCTATCGGCCATATTACATCTTCATGCCAAGAAAAAACTATCATTAACGAAAAACACATATTATACTCAAAGCGGCAAAGCTGGCAAATTTTTAGCAAAATCTTTACAAATAGAAAGGCAATCCTCTTTCATCTCAGAGATTAAGAAAAAAGATGGAACTCTCACCTGTCACATGCCTGATATACTATCTTCCTTCCACGATTTTTATACTCAACTCTATAACCTCACAAATACAAAACCAACATCAGAAGAGATATTAGAGTTCTTGAAACCCAGAATCAAACACACTATTCCTATAAACGAAATAACATTCTTAGACAATCCACTAACAACAGAAGAATTCATGACTACTGTAAAGGCTTTGCCTCTGGGCAAAAGTCCGGGCCCTGACGGTTATACGGGGAAATATTATAAGGAATTATCTACCATATTAGCAAGACCATTCATCAATGCGTACAATATGAAACAACTCTCATCTTCTATACCAGGATCAGCGCTCGAAGCGATCATATCCATTATACCTAAACCTGGAAAAGACGCAACCTTATGTGGGAATTACAGACCTATCTCACTAATCAATATTGACTTAAAAATCCTGACAAAGATTATGGCTACCAGGCTCAAACCATTTATGCCGTCACTAATACATCCAGACCAAGCTGGTTTTGTCCCCGGTAGAGAAGCTAAAAATAATACTACGAAAATCATAAATATTATTCACTGGGCCCAAATACACAAAACCCAGAGCGCACTACTAGCCATCGACGCCGAAAAGGCATTTGATAGAGTCAATTGGTCGCTACTGAAACACATCCTGAAATATCTTAATTTTGGTCCCAGATGGCTGGAATGGATAGATACTATTTACTCGAAACCTACTGCGAAACTAAGAATCAATGGACAACTATCGGACCCAGTAAAGATCTCAAATGGCACAAGACAAGGATGCCCATTATCGCCGCTCCTATTTATACTGGTGTTGGAGCCCTTTCTTCAAGGCATTCGGGACAATAATTCGATCAAGGGAATTCAAATTAAAAACCAAAATTACAAAATTACAGCATTCGCAGACGACCTTCTCTTCACAATTGCGGATCCACACAATACAATTCCTAACATCATTGCTGAAATGCAACTATACGGAAAACTCTAATTTTTTCAAGCAAATCTCACAAAATGTGATTTGATGCCAATCTTTCTGACAAACACCATCTGTAATAAAATCAAGTCTAACTTTGCATTCCAATGGACTACATCTTCCATTAAATATCTTGGGATCCACATTCCAAACAAATTGAACTCTACATATTCAGTGAACTTCCCCCCTTTGATTGACTCTATCACCAAAGATCTATCCAGATGGCACAAACCCTGCTTCGGTCTGTTATGCCGTATAAATATTATTAAAATGAATATCCTTCCTCGTATCCTCTACTTACTACAAACTATCCCACTACAAATTCCGTCCAAGTTTTTCTCTACTATCAAATCTTTATTTGTGAAATTCATATGGGCTCACAAACCTCCGCGCCTAGCCTACCAAACATTAATTAAAAATCGAGAACAAGGCGGTCTGAACCTACCAGACATATCTAATTATCACAGAGCGACTCACCTACAAAGGCTCTATGAATGGTCGAAAACTTCCAACACGCTCCAATGGGTTGAACTGGAAAACAGTTTCTCAGAAGTCCCACTCTATATACTTCCCTGGGTGCAAAAAGACAAACAACTATTGGGAAAACTCAATAGCCATCCAACGATCTCTACATCGCTTCATATATGGCTCAAATTGAGGTCACAAACGGAGATCGCTCCATACCCGTCACCAATTTACCCTCTCACTTCGAACCCCTACTTACTCGAAGGTTCCTCGGGGAAACAATGGGGCCTGCAATACAAAGGTCCAATACTGAAACTATGCGATGCAACAAGAAAGAACACACTAAAGTCTCTACAAGAACTAACTGGCTCAGACAATCATACGGGAGTACAGCTTTTTCTCTTTGAACAAATGAAACATTTCATAAAGTCAAATTCGCTGTTACAGTCAGGTACCAGACCCCCTACTGAATTTGAACGTCTTTGTACCGAACACCCACCTAAAATTAAAACCCTCTCAACTATGAATCTCATTCTCAAAGAAACCCAAGCACAGAAATTTCCGACCTTTACTCAGAAATGGTCTGACGAACTACAAATTACTCTAAACAACAACCAATGGAAACAGGCCTGTACCCTCATTCACAAATCTTCTGTGTCCACACACGCACAAGAATGCAATTACAAAAGACTATCTCGTTGGCACAACACTCCAGTTATTTTACACAAATACTTTCCAAACACTCCTGACCTATGTTGGAGATGTAATAAGCCAAAAGCTAATCATGCACATATTTGGTGGCAATGCCCTATGATACACAAATTTTGGAAGAGAATCCACACGATCATTCAACTAATGTACCGGAAAAACTTCGACTGTATCCCAGAATACTATATCTTCCTTCTTAAACCAAAAGAATTCACTAAACTAGAACACGCTTTGCTCTGCCACCTGGTAATGGCTGCCTCACAACTCATCCCTAAGAATTGGAAACATCCCCAACCTCCTTCAATTCGGGAGTGGGTACTGAGAGTTGAGGAAATCAAAATGATGGAGGAAATTACATCAGCTAAACTAGGGAAACTCACTAAATTTCGTTCTGTCTGGAATCATTGGAATACATATAATAGCAAGTAACTCCATCTTACTAAATAAAAAGACTTATCTAAGAGGAATTCTTCTAACTTACAGGTGCTCGAATCTAGGCCATATCCCCCGGTATATATATATGAAATCAACTTCATGGGCGCTTTGGTACCGGCTCTCACATCGAGATCTGTCAACCGGATCTCTTCACTGATTTAAGAGAATAGAACAATTTAAAACATTAACCACAATTACATTTATCTAGCCACTTAACAAGACAATCATCATCAGCTCAACAAGATATACTCTCTACATACTAAATTACCCTATTCATCTCCATTATCCTTTACATACAATAAACACCGCAAAAAGAGACTTGGTCTTCCAATCCCTCCAATTACTCCATCTCCCGATCCATTGTTCTCACTTAACTATTCATAGAATATGTTATCAAGAGGTTAAACAGAAGTAATATACTTCATATTCTCATATCGATCGCTCAAACTCCTAAATCTAGTATACTGCTTAATTTTTACCTTTCACAGGATGTTATAAGACCAAGAATTTGACTTACAGATACAACAGACGGCTAATCAGACCTAATGTAATACTGGATAAGCTTAACGTATCCTGTGAGCTTACCATTAAATATATATGTGCAGTGTTAATACGCTTTTGTTTTTCCCTCTCTACTGTTAGTAACTATACTGTTAATGAAACTCATTCTGATTTCTTTATACCATCATGATATCTCTCTTATCCAAATTGTACTGCTGTATATGTTTAAACTGTATAACAACTGTTATATTATGCTTCATGGAAATGTTGAAACTGAATACTTAGCAACATGTTAACTCGCTAACTCATAATGTGACATTAAGTTATATAAACTTTAAAACAATAAAAAGATTAAATATAAAATTAAAAAAAAAAAAAAAAAAAAAATTATTTTCTATATCTACACATACTAGTCCAAAAAGTCCTTTCTAGCCTCCAGGAACTTTATGTGGGGAATGCTATCCCGATCAAATTAGCATACTGCCAATCAACCTCAGAGCCAGGAATTTAAGGCTCTGTTTAAGGTGAGCACAACCTTTATCACCTGTACTATATTTATTCTCCATACAATACTATCCATCTGGCTTATTTCTTTCTGTTTGCTTTATATCCCCAGAGGAATACCGTTTGGGACAAAGGGGTGTGTTGCTGCCTTAAAAGCAAAAAGGAGTCACTTACGGAGCCAATATCATAGAGGCTCCAACCCATATTGCCACTGTACTGGAGGGGTGAGTGTACCCAGGGGCGGACTGAGAGCCTTTGGGGCCCCCGGTCAAAATTAGATCCCAGGCCCTTTGAAGGCCAAATATATGTGCATTAAATAAATGTTTAATATAACTCATAATACGGCATTCCTTTGGATGTGTATATTGTGAAGACCTGTGTATTAATGCATGTTTGTATTTGAGTCTGTGTGAATGCACTTGTGCATGTCTGGATGACTGCGTGTGCTTTTTTTGTATATAGTGTCAGTGTGAATGCACATGTGACAGGTGACAGAGTGTGTGAGGGAGAAGGTGACAGGTGGAAGAGTGTGGGAGGTTGTGATAGGTGGCAGATTAAGGGGGTACCTGGTGGCAGAGTGAGGGAGTGGGTGACTAGTGACAGAGTGAGAGAATGGGTGACTAGTGGCAGAGTGAGGGAGGGAAGAGATGACTAGTGGCAAAGTGAGGGAGGGAAGGGATGACTGGTGACAGAGTGAGGGGATGACTGGTGACAGAGTGAGGTATTGACTAGTGACAGAGAGAGAGACAGGGGGTGACTGTCACTAGTCACCCCATCCCTCTCTCTGTCACTAGTCACTCCCTCCCTAACTCTGTCACTGTGTCACCCGCTCTGTCACTAGTCACCCCCTCACTCTGTCACTGTGTCACCCCCTCCCTCCCTCTGTCACTAGTCACTCCCTCCCTAACTCTGTCACTGTGAGGGAAGGAAGGGGTGACTGGTGACAGAGTGAGGGGATGACTGGTGACAGAGTGAGGGAAGGAAGGGATGACAGGTGACAGAGTGAGAGAGGGGGTGACTAGTGACCCCTTCCCTCCCTTACTCTGTCACTAGTCACCCCCTCCCTCTTTAACTAGTCACTCCCTCCTTAACTCTGTAACTAGTCATCCCCTCCCTCACTCTGTTACTAGAGTGAGTGGGTGACTAGTGACAGAGTGAGGGAGGGGATGACTAGTGACAGAGTGAAGGAGGGGGTGACTAGTGACAGAGTGAGGGAGGGGATGACTAGTGACAGAGTGAGGGAGGGGGTGACTAGTGACAGAGTGAGGGGGGTGACACAGTGACAGAGTGAGGGAGGGGGTGACATGGTGACAGAGGGAGGACATGACTAGTGACAGAGGGAGACTAGTGACAGAGGGGGGTGACTAGTGACAGGGGGGTGACTAGTGACAGGGAGGGGTGACTAGTGACACGGGGGGGTGACTAGTGACAGGGGGTGACTAGTGACACAGGGGGGTGACTAGCGACAGGGGATGACTAGTGACATGGGGGGGTGAGTAGTGACACGGGGGGGTGAGTAGTGACAGAGGGGGGGTTACTAGTGACGGGGGGTGAGTAGTGACAGGGGTGACTAGTGACAGGGGGTGAGTAGTGACAGGGGGGTGAGTTGTGACGGGGGGTGATTAGGGACATAGTGGGAGGGGGGTGACTAGTGACACAGTGGGGGGGTGACTAGTGACACAGTGGGGGGGTGACTAGTGACACAGTGAGGGGGGTGACTAGTGACACAGTGGGGGGTGACTAGTGACACAGTGAGGGGTGGTGACTAGTGACACAGGGGGGTGACTAGTGACACAGTGGGGGGGTGAGTAGTGACACAGTGGGGGAGTGAGTAGTGACACGGGGGGGTGAGTAGTGACACGGGGGTGAGTAGTGACACGGGGGGGTGAGTAGTGACACAGGGGGGTGACTAGTGACACAGGGGGGTGACTAGTGACAGGGGGGACTAGTGACACAGGGGGTGACTAGTGACAGGGAGGGGTGACTAGTGACACGGGGGGTGACTAGTGACACAGGGGGGTGACTAGTGACAGGGGGGTGACTAGTGACACGGGGGGTGAGTAGTGACACAGGGGGTGAGTAATGACAGGGGGGGGTGACTAGTGACGGGGGGTGATTAGGGACACAGTGGGAGGGGGAAGGGTGATTAGTGCCTACCTTTCTCTCTGCTTCCTCTTCTCTCCCTGGCTGCTGCTCCTTCCCCTGCTGATCGGGCTCTGTGTGAGAGGAGTAAACAGGAAGTGATGTCACTTCCTGTCCCGCCTCTCCCATCACACAGAGCCGCGAGGGACAGGAGAAGGAGACCTGGCAGAGAGGAGGGGAAGCTGCCAGGTCTCCTTTGAGGATGGGGGGGGTGACATGCAGAGCGGTAGGTTGTGGGGCCCTGCACTCCATCAGGGGCCCCACAACCTATCAATGAAATTGTTTTATTTTTTGCCGTTCCAGTTGGAGAGATCTCTGATCTCTCCAGCTGGAGCATGGCTGTGCGGCCGGGCCCCTGGCTGTCTCGGGCCCTCGGTCCACGACCGATGTGCCCGAGTGGTCAGTCCGCCCCTGAGTGTACCCCCATATTATTTATATCTATTATAGTGCTCCACTTGTTGGTATACAGTCTATACCTCTCTTTTTTTGAATATTTGCACTTTACTGTGGATTAGGGTATTCCACTTTCTGTGTTGAGCTGCTTCTTTTATTCAGGCACCTTAGAGTATCACTCACTATCTCCGTAAAGGGATAGCTGTTTTTGTGTGTATCAAGTGAAGTCTACCTTTGGTCACGACCTGTCTACCTTGTGACCAGGAACTCACTTTTCTGTTAATGAGCCAAAATATTTGCTGAATTGCTGACTCTGTGTAATATGACATAGTGCTAAGTAATCATCTTCTGCTTTTTATATAAACTGTGATTGAAGCCAATACATTTTAAGATATGATTTGAGATTGTGTGTTGTGTATCAGTCGCTTCTCCAGAGCTGCTCGTAGGAGTGTGTTGTGCTGGTTGGAGTTCCAAGAACAGTCTGCAGCCGTGAATAATCCCAGAGGAAGAATTTCTGCCACAACAGAACTCAACCACTGAGAGCACAGAGAGACCTGGACTGCAAAGCCACCCGCATTAGAATAAGAGGACACCCAAGGAGACACTGTGTAAGGATATCATTGCCTATTTGTATTGCCTCTGACTATCTGCAGTCAGGTTGTGAACTAAAACCAACTCACTCAGTGCTGTTAGGGGTTAGCCGTGTGCATATACTGATTAGGAAGTCTTTCTGGTAAGATGGGGGGTGGCTAATGAGTAATGCTTATACTGTAACATTTTGTAAAATATTTTTTGAGCATGCAAATAAATCAAATGCATCTAAGTTGTATTGGTGGGTGCCTAGAGTGTCCCATTAATTATTATTATTGTGGTATCTGGCACCAAGACATTAGTAGCAGATCCTTTAAATCTCCATGGATCAGATTTGTTGTTCCAGCACACCCCACTGAGATTTGGGGAATTTGGAGGCCATGCAACACCTTGAACTCTTTGTCATGTTTCTCAAACCATTCCTGAACATTTTTTTCAGTGTGGCAGGTTGCAGTATCCTGCTGGAAGAGGCTAATGCCATCATGGAACACAACTGCTATGAAGGGGTGCACATGGTCTGCAACAATCTCTAGGTAGGTGGTATGTGCCAAAGTAACATCCACATGAATTCCAGGACCCAAGGTTTCCCAGGAGAAAATCGCTATTTGGGATTTGGAATCCCTATCTGCAATCCGCTTATCCTATCTAGCCACATCTGAATGGTTTCCAGTAACGTGATCTCTGCTGGATTAAAATTCTTCCCGTAGTGCATCCATCTGCCATCTCTTCTCTAGGTAAACGATGCATAGGCACCTGGCCATCCACCTGATCTAAAAAAAAAAGTGTGATTTATCAGACCAGGCAACCTTCTTCCATTTCTCTACAGTCCAGGTCGGAGGTTCACATTGATGGCGCTTTCTGCCGTGACCAGGGGTCATCATACACACTCTGACCAGTCTGCAGCTATGCAGCCACATACGTAGCATTTTACAATTCACTGTGTGTTCTGACACCTTTCTATCATGGCCAGCATTACGTTTTTCAGCAATTTGGGCTACAGTAGTTCTTCTGTTTGATCGGACCTGATGACTAGCCTAACGATAAGCTATAACGACGATGTCAGTTCACCGGTTTCTTTAATTTTGGTAGGCAGTAACCACTGCGTACTGGGAACAACTCACAAGACTTGCTGTTTGGATATGCTCTGACTCATTTAACTAGCCATCACTAGCCACCACTTTATCCCACCACTTGACAGATGTCATTGTAATGATATAATCAATGATTTTACTTCACCTGTCAGTGGTTTTATTATTAACTAAGATGAATTGAAAGGTTGCAGTCACAAACTTTTTTTTTTTTTAAATGGGCCAATACGTTTTTATGAGACCATCTATTTGAAATAGCCAAGCTTCAATTGGCTATTTGGATAGAAAGGCTTCTAACAGCAGTTAAACTCTGCAATGTGAACATTGCCATTCCTTCAAAATGGTAATGGTTCAATACGAGGGGAACATGGCAACCAGACACCTCTTTGAGATGAAGTGGTTTAGGTGCCTATAGTGTCCCTTTAATATTAAGCTGATGATTAACGTATTTATTAAAAGTCGTGTTTTTTTTCCTACTTGTTTTGTACCTTTGTCAACAAACGCAAATTGTGACAGAAAATGTGAACATTACCCTCAGGTGATGACAGACTCTGACATTTCCTAACAAGTCAGACAGCTACGAAACTCAGTTTTGACACACTTTGTATGACCAAAGGTTGGCATTCTAGGAAATTGGACTCTAACATCACTACCTACACCTGAGGCAGTTTGAAAACTGAATCTGGTTAAATGAAATCTACCTAAGTTATTGTGCATACTCTACAAGTAGATGCAGGTCCATGACAAAAGATTTCCATTGATCTTTGTCAGTTGTGCATCTACATCAGGAAGCTATTTTTTTAATATAATTGTTATACACCGTGAAAGCAAATATTTGACCTTGTTACGCCTTTGTTATTTTTGTTCTTTTAAGCAAATGTTAACTATGAAATAATAAATATGGTCATATGCATGAAATTAATAGATCTATATATAAAGGTACATTATGAATTTTATATCATATGTTTTAACTGAGGAATAATATATTGGAAATATATACATACTATCAACAAGTTTCCACAAAATTCAAGACAAATCCCTGTTCCATTTGACTGGGCATTTGACATTTCCCCCAAATAAAAATATATTATGATCATTACGTTTTACGTATTCAGATGCATGGCATATTACAAATGGAAAACTTAATTAACAACAAACTTTATATACGAATATAAGCACAATTTCTTTTTTAGTTATTCAGCAAATAAGGGACACTTTAAGCATCTGTAGCGTTACTCACCTTTCCCAGGGGCCGGCCGCGGTCCTCTCTTCAAGCCACGCGCGGCTCATCCGACGCTTCAGGCAGGAAGGCGGGCAGTGACCGCGAGATGCGGTCACATGTCCCGCCGGAATCTAAGAGCGCGCCGCGAGTCTCGGGCGCGCTCTTAAAGAGACAGTGGGAGCCTAAATTGCCAAAAGGCTCCTATTGGCCCCTGTCATCCCACACACCCCATACACTTACCTTTTGGGGGTGTGGAAGTGACAGGAGCCAATCACATTAGTTTTGAATCTATTTATACTTACCCTTTTCCCTTAGTTCCTTGCCCTATCGTGGTTTCTGCTACAGTTCCCTTTAGTGCTTGTTGTGTTCAGTTGTGTTCCTCCGTATTTGACCTTGGCTTTGTATTCTGACTTCGTTTTCGCTTTATCCTTGTCTGTACTGTTTGCCGGCTTGCTGATTCCTGTGTACCAGTCCCCGGCTAGTTCTCGTTTACGCTGTCTCTTTGTGCCCTTGACCTCGGATCGTTCCTGACTCTGTACTTCTCCTATTACGTCGAGTCCGGCCACTCTAAGGTCCGGTAGACGTATCTCTCCTCTGTGCTGTCTTCTGTTTGGCTGAATCCTGCGTGTAGGGGTATATTCTCGTTACATTACGATAGGGCCATGGACCCCGCAGATTTAGCTCAACAGATGGCGTCCCATGAGGCTAGATTTGTAGAGCAGGATCACCGTATGGATCAGATAGCTCAGGCTCTCCAGACGCTCTTAGCTAGAACCATTCCAGCAACCGCACCTAACCCTCCCACGCCCCTGCTTCCTGAAGTATCCACTTTGCCTACTACTTCGGCCCATTTAACACCTCCTCCTAGGTATGGAGGGGATTCTAAGACTTGCAGAGGGTTCATTAACCAAATAGAGTTTCATTTTGAGATGTATCCACGTTCATTTCCCACAGAGAGGTCTAAAGTTGGGTTCTTTATGCACCAACTTACCGACAAAGCACTTGAATGGGCAAACCCTATTTGGGAGGCTAATGGACCTATGGTGCATGACTTTCACAGTTTTCTTACAGCATTTCGCAGAACTTTTGACACTATGAAAAGGTCTAAAAATGCCGCAAGAGCATTAATGAGGGTTAAACAGGGTTCTAGGTCTGTGGCTGATTACGCTATACAGTTTCGTACTCTTGCCTCACAGGTAGATTGGACCAACAATGGGTTAACTACTGCCTTCATGGAAGGCTTATCAGACTCTATATTGGATGAGGTAGCAGCTAAGGAGCTTCCTGTTGCTTTAGAGGACCTTATTGACTACCTCATCGATATAGATAATAGGATTCGTGACAGGCTCTATACCAAGAACAGAAATAGACGTTTTGTTACACCTATTCACCCCAGAGTTGATACACCGGAGAGTGTAAAAGTATCCGAAGAGGAACCTATGCAATTAGAGGTTGCCAAACTCTCTGATAATGAAAAATTACATAGGAGAAGGGAGGGACTCTGCCTATATTGTGGTAGGAGAGACCATATGGTAAAGGAATGTCCTTTGCTCCCGGAAAACTCTCGCACCTAAGACCTTATAGGGGACTGGCCTTGGGTGTGATTTCTAAGTCTCCTACATTGCCTCCTAACCGACTGCTTCTCCCTGTTTCGTTACATATGGGAGAGAGTTGTATAGTTGAAAATATATACGCCTTGGTTGACTCTGGGGCAGCCGAGAATTTTATAGACTCTGGTATTGTAAAGAAAAACAACATTCCCATCAGGGAGAAGGAGATACCCTTGGCCGTTGAGGCCATAGATGGTAGACCATTGATATCTCCAGTTGTTACTCATGAAACTGCACCGTTACACATGTACACAGGGGTTTTACACTATGAAACCATTCGGTTCCAGGTCATCACCTCTCCCTCTTCACAGTTAGTGTTAGGGTATCCATGGTTACGTGCCCACAATCCCATTTTTGACTGGGAGACAGGGCAGATAAAATCATGGAGTGAGGCCTGCCATGAATCGTGTACTATTGAAGTTACGCCTGTGAATTCTATTAATGTTCCTACCACTCCTCCTTTGTCTACGGCTATACCCTCTCAGTATTTATCTTTAAAGACTGTCTTTGATAAGAGAGAGGCTGACAAATTACCGCCTCACAGACCCTACGATTGTGCTATTGACTTGTTGCCTGGCACTATACCTCCAAAGGGCAGGGTGTACCCCTTATCGGTTCAAGAAAACCGTGTCATGGAGGAATATATTAAAGAATCATTAGATAAGGGATTTATTAGGAGATCCTCTTCTCCGGCTGGAGCGGGGTTCTTCTTTGTATCGAAGAAAGAAGGTGATTTAAGACCTTGCATTGATTATAGAAGTCTTAATAAAATCACCATCAAAAATGCTTATCCTATACCATTAATAACAGAATTGTTTGACAGGCTCAAACATGCTACGGTATTCACCAAATTAGATCTTAGAGGAGCATACAATTTGATACGTATAAAAAAGGACCACGAATGGAAGACAGCCTTTAACACTAGGTCAGGTCATTATGAGTATACCGTCATGCCATTTGGGCTTTGCAATGCCCCAGCAGTATTCCAAGAGTTTATTAATGATCTCTTGAGAGACTTTATTCACTCATTCGTTATTGTGTACTTAGACAACATTTTAATATATTCTACAGACTTACACACTCATCACAGACATGTTACGACCGTTCTGAAGACCCTTCTTGCTAATGGTCTTTATTGTAAATTAGAAAAATGTCTATTCGACCAATCCGAAGTCCAGTTTTTGGGGTATGTGATTTCCGCTAAGGGTTTTCGTATGGATCCCCGGAAGCTCGCTGCCGTCATAGAATGGCCTCTGCTGCAAGGTCTAAAAGCCATCCAGCGTTTTCTGGGTTTCTCTAATTATTATAGACGTTTTATCAAAGGTTTTTCGTCTATTGTAGCACCTATTACTCGTATGACAAAAAAGGATGGCAATACTCGTGTCTGGTCTACCGAGGCACTTCAAGCTTTTGACTTCCTTAAGACTACGTTCGCCTCTGCACCTATTTTACAGCATCCTGTCCCCTCATTGCCCTATATACTTGAAGTTGATGCTTCAGATATCGGGGTAGGTGCTGTTTTATCTCAAAGAGAGTCTCCTGAAAAGCCATTGCATCCTTGTGGCTTCTTTTCTAAACAAATGTCCAAAGCAGAGAAGAATTATGATGTGGGTAATCGCGAACTCCTTGCTATCATTTTAGCACTCAAAGAATGGAGACATTTGTTAGAAGGCACTAAGGATCCCATCCTCATTTTTACGGATCATAAGAACCTGTCCTACCTTAGCGAAGCTAAAAGATTGTCTTCCAGGCAGGCTAGGTGGTCACTGTTCTTGTCCCATTTCAATTATATAATCACCTATAGGCCAGGTGATCGGAACACTAAAGCGGACACTCTGTCCAGACAGTTTGAAACAATTGACAAACAGGAGATTGATATTACTCCTGTCATTCCCCCAGACAGGATAATAGCAACTACTGTATTATCTATTTCCTCGTCCCTATTGCAGGCCATACAAGCGAAACAAAGCATGGCACCTAGCGAGAGGCCTAATGATAAATTGTTAGTTGACGTTCCCGAGAGACGGGATATTCTGTCACTATATCACGATACTAAGACTGCTGGACATCCTGGTATTTCCAAAACAGTGTCAGCTGTTTCTCGGTATTTTTGGTGGGATTTCTTACGAAAGGATGTCACTGACTATATAAGTGCTTGTATTACTTGTGCCTGTATGAAATCCTCTCGTAGAGTTCCTTGTGGGCTGTTGCATCCGTTACCCGTTCCCGAGAGACCTTGGTCCAACCTATCTATGGATTTTATTGTTGAATTACCCCCTTCGAATGGTAACACAGTCATCCTGATGATAGTTGACCGGTTTTCCAAAATGGCTCACTTTGTGTCTCTTCGCAAGTTGCCCACATCCAAGGAACTGGCCCTTATCTTCGCTAGAGAAGTATTTCGGTTACATGGCATTCCCTTATCTATTGTGTCCGATAGGGGTAGCCAATTTATTTCCAGGTTCTGGAAGGCCTTTTGTACAGAAATGGGTATTTCTCTCTCGTTTTCTTCCGCTTACCATCCCCAGTCTAATGGAGCTGCTGAACGTGCCAACCAGTCTCTGGAGCAGTACCTCCGTTGTTTTGTGTCTCACCATCAGGACAATTGGTCTGACCTGCTTCCTTGGGCTGAATTTGCTTGGAATAACGCCACTCATGATTCTTCCGGCCAAAGCCCTTTTTACGTCGTCTATGGCCAGCATCCCGTTGTTCTTCCGGCTGCATTCTCCTCACAGGGCATGCCAGTTCTGGATGAACATTTGGCTGGTTTGCGTAATACTTGGGAGCAGGTTCAGCGTTCTTTGGTTGACTCTGCTGCTCGCCAGAAGGCTCAGGCTGACAAGCATCGCAGAGCGGCTCCTTCCTATGTTGTGGGGGACAGAGTTTTGCTTTCCACGCGGAATATTCGTCTCCGGGTGCCTTCTATGAAATTGGCTCCCCGCTTCATTGGTCCTTATCATATTATACATAAGGTTAATCCCGTTTCTTATGCCTTGGGTCTGCCTAAGAATCTGCGCATACCTAATGTTTTTCACACCTCGTTGTTGAAGCCTTACGTGCGCAACCGCTATACCCGGCATGCCCCTCCTCCTCCTCCTGTCTCTGTGGAGGGTCATGAGGAATTCGAAGTGTCTGCTGTTCTTGACTCTCGTTTCCTTAGGGGTCGGCTTCAGTACTTGGTGCATTGGAAGGGTTATGGGCCTGAGGAGCGCAGTTGGATTTCTGCTGATGCTGTTCATGCTCCCCGCCTTGTGCGTTCTTTCCATTCACGTTTTCCTGCCTGACCTAGTCCTGCCCGCCCGGAGGGCGTGTCCTCAGGGGGGGGTACTGTAGCGTTACTCACCTTTCCCAGGGGCCGGCCGCGGTCCTCTCTTCAAGCCGCGCGCGGCTCATCCGACGCTTCAGGCAGGAAGGCGGGCAGTGACCGCGAGATGCGGTCACATGTCCCGCCTGAATCTAAGAGCGCGCCGCGAGTCTCGGGCGCGCTCTTAAAGAGACAGTGGGAGCCTAAATTGCCAAAAGGCTCCCATTGGCCCCTGTCATCCCACACACCCCATACACTTACCTTTTGGGGGTGTGGAAGTGACAGGAGCCAATCACATTAGTTTTGAACCTATTTATACTTACCCTTTTCCCTTAGTTCCTTGCCCTATCGTGGTTTCTGCTACAGTTCCCTTTAGTGCTTGTTGTGTTCAGTTGTGTCCCTCCGTATTTGACCTTGGCTTTGTATTCTGACTTCGTTTTCGCTTTATCCTTGTCTGTACTGTTTGCCGGCTTGCTGATTCCTGTGTACCTGTCCCCGGCTAGTTCTCGTTTACGCTGTCTCTTTGTGCCCTTGACCTCGGATCGTTCCTGACTCTGTACTTCTCCTATTACGTCGAGTCCGGCCACTCTAAGGTCCGGTAGACGTATCTCTCCTCTGTGCTGTCTTCTGTTTGGCTGAATCCTGCGTGTAGGGGTATATTCTCGTTACAGCATCAAATCCACTTAATTAAGTGGTTTTGATGTGTAGGTCATGTTTGTGTTGTCTCAATGTTCAATTCTCGGTAGTTTATGAATTAAATCACTTAAATAAATGCAGCCCTAGCCACACCTCCACTGACTGTGGCTAACACAGCCTCTATACACACTTCCTGAAAAAGATGTCTATTTGTTAAACTTCTCTTACTGCAGGAACTACTTACTTTATATTTTTTTCCTGCTCTAGGAGAAGGTATGCCTAGAATTGCATAAACAAAATTAGTTAACTTCAACATGGCAGAGGATTCAGCGCCAACAGTGCAGGGGCATGCATATGTTGCACAAATCCATACATTCTCAAAATGGATGCACAAATGGTTATAAAGGAGACCAACACATCGTCATGTATTGTAAGCTGTCCCAAGTCATGGTGCATTTGCCATCATCAGAGATAGAAGGTTTATTTGTCTGATCTGGTATGTTTTCTCATATATCCCATGAACCTCTGCTGGACAGGAATTTTTAAGACGTGGTTAGATCTCATTGAAAATTATTGGCATGTTAGATTTGCTATCTAACATGACCATGTCATATGTCAGTTATTTCCTAGTACAGATAGATCTCACTGAAGGAAACATTGAGGAATTTCAATAAGCACAGAATAAGGATCTTTACTTTATTTACATTTTTTTTGTATATTATATTAAAACATTATGTAATCAATACATAAAAAATGTCAACTCCAGTTTGGGGTGTCTCTTTAAATTAAATCATATCTGAAATTATATCTGCATTACACAAAGTATCCATCACCATATTTTATATAATCTAAATTTATCTATAGAACTTGGAAAAGGAATATAACAGAGTATAAAATTAATTGGAACTATTGATTTTTTTTTTATCCTGAGGTAAATCTCTTTCACTTTCCACTCGACCACTAGATCAACTTACTTTATAGATTGGACGCCTGTAATATCTTACTCAAATTGAAGTAAATGTTATGTAAAATAGCGTAGTGTTACAGATACACACAGAGATACAAACATAGCACAAAAGTGTAGAACTTGTCTGCATTCTAATGATAAAAAAGACCTTCAATTTGAAAAAAGAAGCTAGAACTATAGTTAAGATTTATGCTCCAAATTTAGAACGAGCAATATCTTTCTCAGACCAACCCTGCTAGATATTATTTGACCTCCCAGTTGATGCATTTCTTATTTGGTATTAGATCTGAAACTATTGCTTGAACACGATTCTTTATGTGCCAACATGTTAGTGTTTCTAAAAAGATCAATAATAAAATCATTTAATTGTCGCTGTTGGCAAGCCGATTAATATTTTGAACAGAGGAAATTAAAGGGTTTCTACCTGATATACGCACGTTCAGCCTAGCATGCTCAAATATAACACACTTCTGTCTAAAAAAAACAAAAAAATAATACAAAAACAAAAAACAAAAAAGAATGCAGCTTCCGAATGAATCTAAAATGGATGCTGTCCAGGAGGTGGGAGGGTCTGGGAAGGAGGGTCTGCTGCTGATTGGCTGGAATGTGTCTGCTGACTGTGAGGTACAGGGTCAAAGTTTACTCAATGATGACGAATAGGGGGCGGACCGAACATCGCATATGTTCGCCATCTGTGGCGAACGCGAACAAGCTATGCTCGCCAGCGAACCGTTCAGGACATCTCTAGGAAGGTAAAATAAACAGCAAACTAAGCTTGAGAACTCGAACCGCATATTTTCAATATAGACCATGGCTTCTGGTTGCATCAAGTCCCTGAGTGTAGGGTTGGTCAGGTGGCAGGGGTGAATGGGACAATTCACAATGGGTCCCAAGCTCGCGTGTTTGACGGTCCTGCAGAGTTGGGTTGAAGAAGCGTCAGTCCCAAAGACCCAAAGAGAGCAGGGGATTCTGTCAAGGTAGAGATATTATATACTGTCCCATTGTGTGAAACCGTGAGGAATCTTGGTGACATCCATCCATATTCGATCCCAGCTTGCCATAGACTGCTCGTGACAGGATTCAATGATCGTGCCACTGCAGGGTGGACCGTGAGGGGTCTTGATAAAAGGTGAGGCTTGCACCTTCAAAAGAATAAGGTGTCTTGCCCTTCATCACTGAAAGCAGGATTCATTTGTCATGAGTAGTGATGTCACGAACACAAAATTTTCGGTTCGCGAACGGCGGACGCAAACTTCCGCAAACGTTCGCGAACTGGCGAACTGGGCGAACCGCCATTGACTTCAATGGGCAGGCGAATTTTAAAACCCACAGGGACTCTTTCTGGCCACAATAGTGATGGAAAAGTTGTTTCAAGGGGACTAACACCTGGACTGTGGCATGCCGGAGGGGGATCCATGGCAAAACTCCCATGGAAAATTACACAGTTGATGCAGAGTCTGGTTTTAATCCATAAAGGGCATAAATCACCTAACATTCCTAAATCACAATGGATATGGATTGACACCTGACATATGACATATTGACACCTTGACATATGGATTGACACCTGTCCTCAGAGACCCTGATACACACTGACACAGAGCAAAATAGGGACTGTTCCCCCTATATAGGGTCACTTGGCAGATATGGATTGACACCTATCTTAATGATCCCTGATACACACTGACACAGAGCAAAATAGGGACTGTTCCCCCTATATAGGGTCACTTGGCAGATATGGATTGACACCTATCCTAATGATCCCTGATACACACTGACACAGAGCAGAATAGGGACTGTTCCTCCTACATACGGTCACCATTTTTAGCCCAAGGCAGCTCATCTCATCAGGCCTTTTTTAGTTGAATGTATCGCCCACTGTCAGTCCCTTCGGGATCCATCCCTCATTCATCTTAAAAAAGGTGAGGTAATCTAGACTTTTTTGACCTAGGCGACTTCTCTTCTCAGTGACAATTCCTCCTGCTGCACTGAAGGTCCTTTCTGAGTGGACACTTGAAGCGGGGCAGGCCAGAAGTTCTATCGCAAATTGGGATAGCTCAGGCCACAGGTCAAGCCTGCACACTCAGTAGTCAAGGGGTTCATCACTCTTCAGAGTGTCGAAATCTGCAGTTAAGGCGAGGTAGTCTGCTACCTGTCGGTCGAGTCGTTCTCTGAGGGTGGATCCCGAAGGGCTGTGGCGATGCATAGGACTTAAAATGCTCTGCATGTCCTCCATCAACAACACGTCTTTAAAGCGTCCTGTCCTTGCCGGCGTGGTCGTGAGTGGAGGAGAATGACTTTCACCTCTTCCCCTGTTAGATTCCCATTGTGCTGTGACATCACCCTTATACGCTGTGTAAAGCATACTTTTTAATTTATTTTGCAAATGCTGCATCCTTTCCGACTTGTAATTTGGTAACATTTCCGCCACTTTCTGCTTATACCGCGGGTCTAGTAGCGTGGACACCCAGTACAGGTCGTTCTCCTTCAGCCTTTTTATATGAGGGTCCGTCAACAGGCACGACAGCATGAAAGACCCCATTTGCACAAGGTTGGATGCCGAGCTACTCATTTCCCGTTCCTCCTCCTCCGTGATCTCAATGAAGGTATGTTCTTCCCCCCAGCCATGTACAACACCACGGGTACCAGATAGGTGACAACGAGCACCCTGGGATGCCTGTTGTGGTTGGTCTTCCTCCTCCTCCTCAAAGCCACATTCCTCCTCTGACTCCTCTTCCTCACAATCCTCTTCCAGCGTTGCCGTAGGTCTAGCAAGCGATGCTGATAAGGCTGTTTCTGGTGGTGATGGTGACCACAACTCTTCCTCTTCCTCTTCAGGCTCGGTGCGACGGACTAGGTTTGTCACCTCCTCAAAAGGACGCATGAGCCTACAGGCATTGCACATGAGCGTCCAGTAACATGGCAAAAAAATTCCCAGCTCCCCAGAGGCTGTCCTAGCACCCCAGTCATACAAATATTCATTAACGGCTTTTTCTTGTTGGAGCAGGCGGTTGAACATTAGGAGTGTTGAATTCCAACGTGTCGGGCTGTCGCAAATCAAGCGCCTCACTGGCATGTTGTTTCGCCGCTGGATATCTGCAAAGTGCACCATGGCCGTGTAGGAATGCCTGAAATCGCCACACACCATCCTGGCCTGCTTCAGGACATCCTGTAAGCCTGTGTACTTATGCACAAAGTGTTGTACGATCAGATTACACACATGTGCCATGCACAGCACATGTGCCAACTTGCCCAACTTCAATGCCGCCAACAAATTTGTTCTGTTGTCACAAACCACTTTGCCGATATCCAGTTGCTGCAGAGTCAGCCACTTTTCCACCTGTGCGTTCAGGGCGGACAGGAGTGCTTTTCTGGTGTGACTCTCTGTTTTCAAGCAAGTCAAACCCAAGACGGCGTGACACTGCCGTATCCGGGATGTGGAATATTACCAGGGGGAGCTGGGGGGGTGCCGTTGATGTGAAGCAAGATGCAGCAGCAGAAGAGGACTCAGCCGAGGAGGTTATGGAAGAGGATGGAGTAGGAGGAGTAGAGGAGGTCGCAGCAGGCCTGCCTGCAAGTCGTGGCGGTGTCACCAACTCCTCTGCAGAGCCAAGCATTCCGTCAGCAGGTTTACCCAATGCGCAGTGTAGGTGATATACCTGCCCTGACCATGCTTTGCAGACCAGGTATCAGTGGTCAGATGGACCCTTGCCCCAACACTGTGTGCCAGACATGCCATTACTTCCTTTTGCACAATCGAGTACAGGTTGGGGTTTCTTTTGGCACAGGTTGCAAATGGCATTGCTGTTGTCAGAGGCAGACACACACAAAAAATGCCACACTGCTGAGCTCTGCAATGACGGCATTCTGGTGGTGGACACAGCATGCGTTGATTGGCGTGCTGTCGGGCTGACCCCGGGTGCCGATGCATGCTGTCTGACTGTGCCACTAGCTCCTTGCGACGACCTCCCCCTGCTTCCAACTCGTCTCCTCCTCTCTGTCTCCCCATCTGAACTTTCGCCCTGTTCTTCTTCTTGCTGAGCGGGCACCCACGTGACATCCATGGACGCATCGTCATCATCAACCGCTTCACTTGTATCTGACAACTCAGCAAAGGAAGCAGCAGCGGGTACAACATCATCATCATCACACCGTACGTCCATGTGTGTAATGCTGCCTGCCTGAGACATATCCCTGTTATCTACATCCTCTGGCAAAAATGGTTGCGCATCACTCATTTCTTCAAACGGATGTGTAAATAACTCCTCTGACATACCAAGTGAAGCGGCTGTGGTGCTAGTGTTGGTGGTGGCAGTAGGCGGGTGAGTGGTATTTTGAGAGGTGCCCGAAGCTAAGCTGGAGGAGGATGGTGCGTCAAGGTTCCGAGCGGAAGCTGTAGAAGATTGGGTGTCCTGTGTTAGCCAGTCAACTATGTCCTCAGAACTTTTCAAGTTCAGGGTACGTGGACTCTGAAAACTGGGCATTATTCTAGGGCAAAAGGGAATCACAGCACCACGACGGCCCCTTCAGGGTGGCCTGCCTCTGCCTGTCATTTTTTGGGGGATTAGTGTTACTATGCGTGCAAGCTACTACTGTGAGACCAGATATGAGTGGCAATGTGCACTGGCAGAGGTTGGCAGAGTACACGCTGTAGGCCTGACACCCGCTTGAAGACAACTAACTGCTATTCAATCTATAACAGTGGAAAAACATTTTTTGTTTTTAAATGCAAGCTTAAGCTATTGTGACACCAGATATGAGTGGTGGCACTGGGCAAGTGGGCACAGTATCCACTGTGAGCCTGACACAGAAGCTAGCAGGCAGGCAACTGCAATTACATTACACAGAAAAAAAAAAAGCAGACTGATGTTCTAGCCCTAAAAAGGGCTTTTTGGCGTGTTGTCCTTACAGCAGAGATCAGATGAGTCCTTCAGGACTGTAGTGGACACTGAATACCCTAGCCTAGCTATCAATTTCCCTATCAAATGAGCAGAAGCTACACTTTCCCTCCTCTATCTAAGAATGCAGCTTCAGAATGAATCTAAAATGGATGCTGTACAGGAGGTGGGAGGGTCTGGAAGGGAGGGTCTGCTGCTAATGTGCTGGAATGTGTCTGCTGACCGTGAGGCACAGGGTCAAAGTTTACTCAATGATGACGAATAGGGGGCGGATCGAACTACGCATGTGTTCACCCGCCGTGGCGAACGCGAACATGCTATGTTCGCCAGGAACTATTCGCCAGCGAACAGTTCGGTACATCACTAGTCATGAGACAGTGAGCAGCAGATGATTACATCTCGGTAAACCAAAGCAGGCGCCCTGTCAGACCTCGGGAGGCAATCCCATCGATTGTTAACTTTTGTGCTTGAGCTGGAGGCAGGATAGAAGCCACATGGCATCTTAAGTAGTGTGGGAGCTCATCCATTACGACGGCGTCAGGTATGCCCCTGATTTTAAAGGGTGGTTGTGCTGGGTCTTGTCTTCCAGAGCAGTATATTGGAGTGACAGTGCTGTTTGTGAAGTGTGTAAGGTTAGTATGGAGTCCTTTAGGTAGGGAAGACATATCTTGTTTAAGGTTTGTTATGTCCTCCTCTGAGGTCTTGACTCTTTCTGTGACTGCTTGTATGTCAGCTTTGAAGATTGCCCCGTCAGCCACCAGTAAGTTTTGTTTTTTATCTCCACCACTAGGTTGTGGAAGTACTGTTAACTGGGAGTGACCTGTCTTGTGTGTCTGTTGGAGTTTTCTCTGTTACCACAGGTTCAGTCTCCGGAGTTATGTCTGCCTGCATGGGACCCTGTGAGTCATCTGGCTTTGCACGGTTTTCTGCCGCCACCGCCATTTTAGGCTGGGGCTGCCAATGGAGAAGTAAAATAAATTTGAACCCAAAATAGTTTATTTGAAAAATTCTTCCCTATTTTTTAAGATTGGCTATTTTAGTTTAAAAATGTCAGTTTTGTTAACGGGGAAGTAACACTTTAGAGAAATCTTAGTATTATTCTCTATATTTAACAAATATTTGTAAGGTGTGAAAAATAAAATTAAATGCAAGAAAAAAATGATTCTTCTTTATCCTGAAATGGAGTGCATCCACCTTAGCTCTCTGTCAGACATTAACATAAGCTCTCTGCTTTGCACCTGGAATTTGGCATAGAGAAAGCTTACAAAGAGGACATTGAAACATTTCTATTTTTCTTCTTCACTTGCAATGTTTACCCTGGCTTTACCATGGCTGAACTGGATTCTAATGTCATTTGCTAAATCTTTAATATAAATATAAAGGAAAACAGAGCACAGAAAAGGTTAACACAACTTAGAAGGGATCTTCAATGTTTTGTTAGAGAAGTGACAGTTACACTTTATGCTAATAAATCTAGATTTTACTCGTGTTCAAATGTATGGATATGATTAAACTTAAGGTAGCCAAAATGATTAAATATAAATACATGTGATTAAATCCCTAAAAGCCTGGGTTGCACCAAAATAACTTAATCAACATGTCAGTCCAGGTTGGGGCAAACCGTGCAGGGAGAAAGAAGATCCAAAAGCCACAGCATTTTTTAGTCAAAGACACTTACGTAGACACAATTTATTTAAAAGCAAAACTTGGTTAAATGTATAACTCTTAAAATTAAATGGATCTTGATTGGCTCTTACTACAAGCTGAACATTAGTTCTAGGTCTACTGATTCTTTAAAAATGTATGTTCCATGCAAAAACATGCATGTTTTCTTTATAATGTATTTACAATATTTTTTTTTTTTTTTTTTGTTGGGATGGACAGTTGTGAGCACACTGAAACCAGACAGGCAGTGGGTGTTGTAGATTAAATAAAACAATATTTCTAGAACAAAGATACTTTGAATGGTAAATTGAAATTATACAATAACCTGCATGCAAAAGAGTTTGAATGTAAACCTGGATTCCTAACCGACTCAAAGTTGCATTAAACCTTTTAAAAGCAATACTTTAGGCCCTTTAATTTCTTCAGTGCCTTGAAAAATACGCTTAGAAAATAAGAATAAATTGACCTTTTAGAAAAATGACATACATACATAGGATTGATCACTAAACTTTAGCTTTAGAGAATTCTACTAAAATTGCAAAGTTTTCAAGTTCAGTAAGTAACTCTGTAAGATACGTTACATGTTTGCTCAGTCTGGTACATGCATTATTAAATCTGAGAAGTTTAGGCTACTTTTTGGCGGTTTAGGATTTCTCATTTATTTTAAAAACTTGAAAACATAAGTACATAGATAAATGAATATAATAAAGTAATGAATAAGAATACATATTTAAAATGATGACCAGGCAGCCACACATTGTGCAGCCACACCATGTGCGGGTTAATGTTCACATGGTGTTTTTAAAAATGTAATGCTTTTTATTTTTTTTAAACTTAAATTAATATGACCCATCTGTCCAAACCCTCTGTTCCCCCAAACATGTAAAGCTTTTTTTTTTTTTATTTCACTGCAGCAGTACATATATATTCAACATCAGTTATAGTGCTAATATAACGTAGGGTCTTTAATAGCTTTGTATAAGAAAGTTCATACAATTGCACAGTTATTATAAATTCATGAAAACTCATGAATTGGATTCAGCCTAAAGGAAAACAATGCTTGCAAGGGGAAGTATGAATGAGGGACAGGTTCTGTCTGAGAGCAGCAGCAGCAGCATAGCGAGAAACAACCAGAATACTTTTTTGCAGCATTTGAGCATGCAGGGGCATGCAGGAAATGTGTGTCTTACAGTAAGTGTAGCAACCACTGAAAACATAATTGATGCTCTCAACAGGAGACAGTGGTAATACAAATTACCAAAAGTTAAAATATGAGCTTTTAATAGTATTAAGGTAAGAAACAAGGCAATAGTTAGAAAACTGCATACCTTATCTGTCAAAACAGGTTCACTTTAAGATAATTCATGGTTTACTGAAATAATCCAGTTGTAGCTGAAGATACTGCATGAGCTTTAAATAGAACCATATAGCAGAGGGAACAAGTAGCTTTACAGAATAAAGTAGCTTTTTGAATAAAGTAATATATTTCACCATAATATTATATAATACAAGTAACGGTCAGTTGTCAGCTTTAGTTTGAAAGCAATTCCCATAAACCACTAAACAACATAATGCCTACATACATTATGTACAGATACCTGGCTAAACTATGACCCTGTACTATTAAAGATCATACTATTCTGTTATTGTTGATTGAACATAATAAATATAAAATAATTTCTCAACAGAGGACTCCAAAAAAATTAGAAAAAAAAAAACGTGATGTCACACTCCTGTGCCACATCTGGCAGCTCCGACCTGTGTTTAACTTGTGAAAAGTGAAAATGATATTGGGACCATAGAGGCAAATTGACTTCTCGGGATCTACCTGTTACTCCATTATTGAAACACATAGTAAGTATTTGATATTTAGAAAATGTAGCAAATTAATGATTTGCAGATCTAGCAGGCTTGAGTGCATATATTAAATACCGCAAAGGACTATGGAAACTGGTCTGGAATTTTTAGTTGCAATGATCAATGGCTGCTGATGAGCATGAAAGCATGCGCAGGTAACTTGTGTACGGTGCCTTAGTTTAACAAAATTCATGTTCAGTGCAGTAGTTTGGGTTCCATTACGATATACCGCATTTACTTGAATCTAATGCGCACCTCAGATTTTGAAACCTGGAAGCTGAAAAGTGTTTTTGCTGGCGAACGTAATGCGCATTAATACAAGAAGAAACTACTATTCAACATTCTGCTACAATGAAAATATTTGCATTATACCAGAGTAAAATTTATGGTATTTCAACATTATTGTTACATATTAAGCCTATTCTTTCTTAAGCCCTCTTTCAGGAACAAAATTTGCCTGTGTGAATTCGCCATAATGAAATTCGCCTGTTGAATTCATCAGTTTCAATTCGCCAGAAAATGTCGAATTTTGCCCCGAATATAATGCGCCATAGAATCTAATGCGCATCCAAATTTATAAACGGAATCTGTTGGTGCTATATAAATGGCAATAATACCTGCAACACCTTGGTCATACGCCAATTGTGATCCTCTCAACACACACAAGACCTATTCCTGCTCACAGCCTGTCTTTGCAATGCTAATCGTTGTCTTAATGCTATATCACTTCAGCATGTAATATTAATTATAAAAATGTGCATGCATTATCATACCCCACTCTGTTTTCAAATGTTTATGAAAAGGCGTGAGGATTGCCTTTGGGGTACCTCATGCGTGATGTTATCTCATATGCACGACTAAAATAAAGAATTATAAATATAAATGGCAATAATAATAATAATAAGTGTCTTGCAATATGTGACCTGCTCCCAAAGATAGATTAAAACTTTCAGTTTATAAGAATTTATAGTGTTAGAATATCTGTATTCTTAACGATATAGTGCCCTCATTGTATTTATTTGGCTGCATGAAATATTCCTAAAATTAGGACAAATCCTTTTTTTTTTTCACTGTAGTGGTGTAAAATATTATTAAAGGCAAGACATATCATGTGGACACGATCGCATCACAGTTGCTGCAGATTTGCCTGCTGCATATACATACTCCTACTTAATTCTCTTCGGTCACATCACATTACAAAGGTGCTGTACTGGATTGAGTTCAACAGAGTGTGAAGATTGGTGGATTATACCGAACTCACTATCATATTTGTTAAACCACATATTGAGCTGACCTGTGGTTTTTGAGACATCACATTATACTGATGGAAGTTTAGTTAAGCTATTAGACGATGGGTAGAATATGAAGGGATGCACATGGCCAGCCAGTGTGAAGGATTTTAAATAATGCTCAACTGGTATAAAGAGGCCTAATGTGTGCCACAAAAATATTCCCAACACCATGCCACAAGGCAGAATCGATCCATGGGGTCTATGCCAATCTCTAACCTAACCATCTGCATGCCACAGAAGAAACGATTCAGACCAGGCAATGCTTTTTCAAATCAACTAGCCCAGCTCTAAATAAGAGACAGAATCCCTTTAACATATTTCAATATCCAAGAACCATGTCGTGCCCAAATCAGTTTGCAAACCTTATATATATATTTTTTTCTCACTTTTTTGGGATAAGTTTAAAATGTATTCACAACAGATGTAATAAATCAAATTGAAATCAAAAGTATAAATCTAAAAGTTGTAAATTTGTATTGGTTGCTTAGCATTGACATAACCTATTTTTGTTTTCTTTATACCACTACATTTTACCAACGTTTATACCAATGTACTGCATAGTTTTGGCTTTTTTAATGAAATATATTTTTTAGTTAATGACATTGAAAAAAATTTTTTACCTGGTTGACTGTTATGGATATTTCAAGTAAAACTTTTTGGAAAATGAAGAAATGTATACATGCTTTATAATCAAAATTCAGAGCATTGTGTGGTTTTATAGATTTTTCTGTGTGCATGTGTATGTGAAAAATCTGCCGGCAGGTGGATTTTAGGTATTATTGCTATAAGTTCCTACAGGAGGCAAAAGGTTTATTTTTACAATTTAATTTTTTTGCAAGCATTTGCCCATGTCTATTGTTTAATGCGCTGAATAAAAAGTACAAAAACGTTTATGTAAAACACACTTTGCAAGCATTCATTAATGATATGTTCAGACTTTCTTTTTTTCAGAAATAAGCTGCCAACTTTATTTATCTATCTGAATTAAACAAAACCAACAAAATATGTATAACCAAGTATGTTATAAGGATTTACATTTGTTCAAATGGGCAAATCAGGAATATCATTATTATTTCGGAGTTTCTCATTTCGAATTTCTTAATATTTAGCATTTTACTTGCAAGTCTTCATTGATTTTGTAATGACTTTGGCTTGTAAATTCTAAACGGTGAGTGCCATTAAACATGGGAAAGAATGTTCAAATTGTGCTTTTTCCTGCCAATAAAGACTCAGAACTTTAGCATTTTGCATGCAGCTTAAAGAGAGTATTTGAATCCCATAACCAGATTGCTAAAGAGTAACAGCATGGTAATGGTAAGAAACCGCAGCAGTATCAAACTTCTATTAATTATGGATTGCATGTCAAATCTTGTCAAAAGCACATTTTATTTCACAGTATGACTCTTGCTGTGCCATTCCATTGGATCTCTTAAAGGTATATGCAAATGAAGAAACATGTTCCAATTGTATTAAGGTGCTAAATTCAGATGAACGTGTGAGACTGGATGTCATAGATGAGCTAAGGCCAAAAATCTCACATCCCCGAGACATGTTAATTCAACGATTTGCAGGGAAAGCTTCTACTTGCCTAATTAAGTAGATACAGGGAGGTGACCCATGGAAGTGGATACGGAAGTGAGGCTAATTGTTCATAAAACGGTTTAAATTTATTTCAAACAATGTATAGGATCAGATAAAAGAAATTTGCAAACCTTGAGCAAAATATGACAATGGCTGTATTTAGTGAAGATTAATATGATGACACAATTTACAAATCATATCGACTTTAAATGTATATATACCCTTGGCCTTTCATATAGATCCTATAGCAGATAAAAATGCATATACATTTTTTACAAATTAAACTCTGTAGCAAAGAAAAAGTTTGACATTTAGGGATCAAATCTTTGTATAAATCTTATATACATTAAAACAGTCTAATCTACTACTACTACCTATTGTTTCAAATTACAATACAATGTATTGTTTTTGTGAGATTACTTTTGGAATTACATTCTTCATGTGGCTGAGCTTGAAGAAGAAGAAACAACAGTCTATTAATTTTTCTACAGACTATTTACTGTGCTGCCAAAAAAAAAAAAGAAAAAAAAGGGGAGAGAATAACCCTCCCCCCCCCCTTTTTTTTTAAGGTTGTGAATGTGTGTGGGAATGCCTGCTTTTAGGAAGTGATACTGTCAGGCATAGTTGTGGAAGCCACATGACATCAGGAAGCATGCCTGAATTAATTTATTAAACACACTAAAATAGTGAGGGGAAAAAAAAAAAACACTTTGTAACATCAGCAACCATCTTCTCCAAATTATTTTCTCTCTAGTGCAAGAATTAATTTGTTTACACAATATGTAGCATCTGAGTGACATCACTCTACATATTGTACAGGTCACTTTCCATCAGGTATTTTTTTTTTTTTGCGGTTCAGTGAATATGCAGAGAAACCAAATAAATTGCAAAATGCACTTTAAAATATGAGGTTATAGGTCCTTTCTATAGGGTACAATATTTTCCTAGAGGCAAAGGGGGTATAAAAAAATAAAAAAAAATCACTTCATGATAATTCCCTTTAAATTGTTATCCATAGTAAAAAGAAAAAAAAAAACATATATGGCCTGTTAATTTCTTGCAATTATTACATTATACATTTTTTTTAAAGATATGGATATACATGAAAACCGTATTAATATCTTTAACTGAATGACTACATTTACAATAAAATGCGTATTGATTTTGTATCATTCAGCACGCTACTTATAAGTCCTTATACAGCAAGTCTAGTCTTAATTGTAGAATTAGCCCTCTTACAGTTTGCTCCTGATAACCATGCCAGTTAGGTATTTTAAAACAATTAAGTTTAATGTGTCTAACAGTCAATTTTAAATCAGGGTTTGTCTAAAAATAAAAAATAAAAATAAAAAAAAAGTTTTAATAAAAAATACAAAAGGTTCCCATATTTTTTTTTTCAATACATATTCTTTTATGTACACGTCTTTCACTTAAAAATAAAACATTGCAAAACTTCAAAAAAGTAACCTTGGGATATTTTTGCAGGTGTATTTGTGCACATTTATAAGTAACATCCAACCCAACTCCCCCCCACCCCCTCAAAAAAAATAAAATATATAACTTGGTTGATAACACATAATTCAGCGTCTTCCTTGTATTCTCTTTCTATTTGTACATAGGCAAAAGTCTCTAATCCATCAAAGATATAAAAATCCTGCCAAGCTTCCCCAGCAAGAAGCAGCGTACAAGTCATTTGTGGATGCGAGTAAAAGTAGATTGCAGCACAGTTAAGCTAATTCTAAGCAATAAATGATTCAAGTCATCTATTTTGTCCTGAAATGCTACCTGTAGTTACAGCAATGCTTATTAGGACTTTAGTAAATTCAGCATCAAAGAGAATAATACAGAAAAGACAGCAGCAGAAGCAGTATCTAATATTTATATATGTTATCAACATAACAGCAGTTAAAGGCTTAAATGCATAATAGTGGGTACCATTTCTAAAAATTACTGAAAGTACCTATTTAGTGTATTGGATATTTTTTTTTCAAGGAGTGCTTGCTGTATCTACAACAGCTTATTAAGATATGTGATTGAGTACAGTTAATTTCTATTGATTAAATAACCTGTTTACAAAATATGGGGGATAAGGGAAAGTATATTTAATCCCCACTCCCCCATTCATGCCTACAATACATGTCTTTGTTTCACCACGAAAGGCCTTGAAAAGACAAGCATTGTCCATTGCCTAAAAGTAGTTACCATTATCCAAATCAATGGTAGTCTTCATAAAACCTAAACGCATGGAAGGCCGAATTTAATATTGTAGGAGTTAGAACCTGCAACCCTGAGGTTTGCACAGGTTCTGCAGTTGGGGCATTTATCAACAGAGCTATTGTTACTGGCTTCATGGCACCAAAGGCATACAAATGAACAAAGCCTGGCTTTCCATTAGGGCCGGAAATGTAGAATGTCCGTTGTCATGAATGGAACTTTTGACAGTGACAAAATTCCAAACATAAATATATACAAAGATACAATGAACAAATATAGGGAAGATAACCCTAAGGGATCAGAAAATATGTTGTGCAAATTTAAGAAATACATAAAGTAAACTGGGGAGGAAATTAATACATTGATTAAAAAAATGTAAGCAGCTATTTACACAATAAAAATTAACTGTACCCTCTATTTCCAGAAAAAAAAAATGTACAACATAGTATAAGCTCTTATAAAAAAGACAGACACGATTTAGTAATGAAGTACCTTAAACCTTTAAGTTCCCTTCCCAAGCATAAATGAATAGTATATCCATCTTTTTAAACCTGTTACATACATTGTATACATTTCCATCCAATTTCCTGCAAATAAAGTGCTCTGTCCATGGCAGACCATAGGAGATATGCAACAGGAAAAGCCCATTTATGAACTACTATATATAAAAAAGTATATTTTGCTTTTCTTGGGTCTTGCAAAGAAGGAACGTGAAATGAACTTGATCATTTTCTGTCTCTTAATACACATATCCTTCATTATATGGATGGGTATTACAGTAGCCACCATCCTGAATGTATGTCATATTTTCATCAAAATGGGACAGTGGGACGGTGTCCTCTTCATTTATGTGCCGTTCCATATCGGTCTTCAGTAATGGCCGTTGATTATCTGGGAAAGCCATTGAGAAGAGAGCTTCCGGGTCACAGACAAATTTGTACACATATCTCTCTCCAGCAACCTGGCAAAAGAAAGGTAAAATTATTTTATTTGGGGGGGAAAAAAAGGTTTTAAATAATATATATGCATTTTCATTCTGAGTATGCTTGTATTTGATCATGCAAAATACATATTTAACTGTTTCCAATTTGTCAGAAAATAAGTTCAATATCAAATTAAAGTTCACTTGTCAAGTTATTCTTTGCAATACAATTATTTTACCGACATCTATCTTGGTGTAATTTATCTGTTCCATTAGTTCCAAAGTAACTGCTAAGCTACAGACCGTGTTTACGACTCATGAAAACACATTGACTAGCCTACTAAGTCCACCTTCTTTTTACCCAACTGAGATATATTTAAATGGACTGTTCATCTCAGGATGATAAAGCCATCAATAAAGTTGCAAAGCAGTTAAGCCAAAGAATTTTAAAACTGGACAAAATAAGAATTAGAATAGCTGTATATATCAGAAATGTAAACAGGCCTTGGGTCTCACCTTCTGCATAATTCCCTTCTCATAATAGTACCGCAGAGAACGACTAAGTTTATCATAGTTCATGGCCGGTCTGTTTTTCTGGATCCCCCAGCGACGTGCCACCTTTCACAGAAAGAGACATAATATGAATATACAGGTTGTGGACTTAAGTACTTTTACAATAACCCAACAGACATAATGCATTGAATAGTTTATTTAATATGTTGCCATTTGGTGTAATAGTTAGACTGCCTAACAGAAGTAAAATAATAGTGAAGCATTACATTAATGTAGGATATTGGATTACTGTTTTTACACTAATAAATGCCATCTGATCCCAACACGCACGAGTTGGGTTTCTCATAGTGTTTTGAGTATGGTGAAATACTGTAGAGCCATACTTAATCATTGAATGGAGACACTGAGCTCAAGAACCACATCTTTAACCACTCTCTCAGTAATAGATGTTCATGGCTTCAATACAAAAAAAAAAAAAAAGAAAATCATAACATAAATAAAATAGTAATTACCTCCTCCGGTTCAATGAGTTTAAACTCCATGCCTCGGCCTGTCCATGCAATGAAGTGTGAATTAGCGGGATCATCAAGGAGTGCTACCAAAAACTGCCACAACTGAAGAGAACCTCTCCTCTGATAAGTCGGCCCCTCGCGGTATAATCCTGGTTCCTGTTTAATGTCTCCTATAAAATAAAAACAAAAAGAGTTAATAGAGACACTATGCAACCTATTGCTTTTTACCCTATTGTTGCCATAAAACCTGTTTTCTAAACCTGCAATGTTTTACAGGGACATTGCACCCAGACCACGTCAATGAAATTAAATGGTCTGGGTGCCTATAGTGTCCCTTGAAAACAAGGTTTGATATTTTAAGTGCTATACTACTAGCCAGGCCTTAAAAGCTGCTCGCCACCAATGCCTGGTGGGTCCATGGCACCCTCACCAAGGGTGAATTTCTACTCGCCAGAACTAAATTTTAACTCACAAGGTATAGGGGCTAGTCTCAGAATGACAATCCTGTGACAATCTTCTCACAAACTCAGGGATCTGATCACTTGTTCAGGGATCTGATCCAAAAAGAGTAATCTTGGGTTAGGAATGTTTTTTTTTTTTTTTTTGTTTTTTTTGCTACCTTGTTGTTTTGTTGCATGAACCAATTGTATTATATCACACATGTTGGCAATTTTTATTTCAGAAACTTCAACAAGCTTCTAATGAAAATTGTCTCCAAAGAATCCTTGGAGTGTGTGAGCAGTTTTCAGAAACGCAATGACTAATTCACCAGACCAGCTAAAGCAATTAGCTGCTCATTTTGTACTCCAGCTGACCTACTAACTATAGATGCCTGTCACAATCACATGACAAGATTAATTAACCCTCCCGGTGCCAGTGCCAGTGCTGGGATGCATTGAAAAGCAACAATATGCAAGCTCCTTCTGCATATAAATGAGTTGCAGCTGCTGATGGGTTTTGCAAAGAAAAATAAATAAATAAACAAAACAAAAAAAATGCTGATCAATCTTGTAATAAAGTGAATAATAAAAAAAAAAACTTTAAAAACTGTCTCCTAGCTTTATTATAGGATTAAATATGTGACTTGTGACACATTTTATCTGATATGCCATGATAATGTTATATATACATATAGTGAACCTTATATCCATGACAAACACAAACTAAATTATGGTTTCATCATCCATAAATAAATGTATATGTTGAATATGCAAAGAGCTTTTACATCACATATGTTGTACTCTGCTTAGCTAATTATTAAGCTTTACAAAAAGGAAAAAAAAAAGTGTACATGGCTAGCATAGTGTAATCCCATGCTAAGCGATGGAGTTTAAGCATGCATAGGATAGGCATAAGGCTGTCCTAAATATAAGATAAGGCCAGGGACTAATGAAAGGATTTAGAAAATCGGGCAGACTAGATGGGCCGAATAGTTTTTATCTGCCGTCACATTCTATGTTTCTAAGTTTATTCCACTGCTTTCACAACAAAATGAATCGCAAACCTGGATTGGTTGTGCCTTTCTCACATCAGATACTGGGCGTAGATTAATCAAAAGTTGAATCAAAAGTCGCCCACAAAACAAATTGTAGAGCGTTGATCAGGACCTTACACCCGATACATTATTTATGTATATTAAAATGACTCCATTGATATCCTGCAACACTCTGACTCATCAAAAAGTCATGCTTGTCAGCGAACCTGCATAATCTATCCAGAAACATGCCATAAACCTAAAACTCAATGTTTAATTCTGCAAATTGTGGTGAATATTTCCTTGAAAAATAGACTTAGACATTCTAAATTGTCTGGAACAGCCACCATCTCCATGTAACTTTCACCAATCTCAGTTGCCCATTGGTTTGTAGCATTCCTATGCTACAAACCAATGGCTTTTCAAACCTGCATTGCTTTAGAAAAACTATACACAAGACAAATTTTCTAGTCATTTCACAAAACGATCAAGGTACTACACCAGGTGACAGGACTTAAGAGTATAGCTCTGTTCTATGGGGTTGGGGGATAGGGATTACCTTTAAGGGATTGTCTTTTCCTATTTTACACATGATGTGGTTGTACTTGTTCTTAAACTTGGAAATTCCCTTTTCATTCAGGGGAAACTACTCCCCCTACATGAACAAGAGTGATCGTTAAATAAAAATATATGGTGAAAAAACATTGGTTTTGTGATTTTGTGACCAAGCAATGGTCCAATATAAATTATCTTTAATTTGTAGTGAAATGCCACCACTAATAGAATGGTCTTCAAGTGCAGATTACGTTCAGAGGTCAATAACCTACTCTTGTGAGTAAGCACTCAATGACGTCAATAGAATCAAAATATACAATGCAGGTAACTATACGTACCATCGAACTTTTCAGGAACAACACATGTGTCGTCAAAGAATTGCCGGGGCCCTTTTTCAAACATGCAACCTAGAATTAAATGCAGAAAGAAGGTTATACATGAAATGGAGATAGAGAAATTTGATTGCTCTAGCAATAATATATATTAAAAAAAAAGACGGTGACATACCTTCTGCTCCACCAGGGTGAGTGAGGTAAGCTTCTTGCCTCATATAAATGGAATGACAGCTAGGCACTTCTGAAAAGAGAATAAAACAAAGCTAAGCAAAGGAGTGTCTGTAACTGAAAGCATGCAGGTTATCAATGAGACAGACTGCAGACATAAGAGTAACAGAAAGGGACATAAGTTGTGGCAAAAGGTAACCTGTCAACACATTCTTAGCGTTTCCCAAGACACGCACATGGCACTGTAAAATGAACCAAGGATATGAAGAACATTGATTTTATCTAACGCAGTCACTTGAACTCAAACTTTCAGTATAATCAACCTTGCTAAAGGTCAACTCCTTTGGCAATCACACTTTACTTTAAATAGCACTTGGATTTTTTTTTTCCCTTTTTTCTTTTTAACCAATGGTGATTCACATTTGTTTCATTTTCCTACAGCCCATTCTTTTCAGAATTAATTACGCTTCTCAAATTCCGGCCAATAATTAAATTATTGTCTGTGCTGCCACATAGCCAGAAACGTAACCTGCAAAAAGGCTTAAGCACAATTCGAACATGAGAGATGAAGAGCTACATAGGTTTTAGAATTTAGATAGAAATTTGGAAGATGCTTATTTGTGAAGAGTTTGGAATTTAAAAATACAAGACTATATGCTTTAGTGAACTGCGGTAAACTGACAATAGACATACAAATTGGCCAAACTAGAGGGATAAAAAAAAAAAAAAAAAAACACCTACGTAGAAAATAGATCTACTTAATACAAATTATTTTATAGTGAAACATTCAGCACAGTATTTTTTTTAAACTTGGATTTAATATATTAAATATTTTGCAACCCATATAAATAATGTAGACATTCAGGACAGCCACAATGGACACTAGTGCTTTTGAAACGGTCCACATTAAAAACTAAATTATTAACAAAGTGCTTCCAAATAATAGTCAGTAAATATGTATTGCCCACATGGCAAAAACACAAACAAACAACATACACACCCAAAAAACAGAAGCATAAAAAGCAATATGGCATTTAAAAGGCAGAACATTGTAAGTTTGTACGTACCAACAACAAATCAATAGATGCAAAGCATGGTGACCATGCCTGGTATTACCATAAACATAAAAAACAACTTTAGGTTTGAGGATTAATCCTTTGAGAGCCAGAACTTCGCTACCATATACTACAAAAATGATTAAGCTCAAATAAATTAAAAATAAATGTTTAAAAACAGAGATACAATACATTTTTAATTAGATTTCTTTATATAATCTGTAAATTCCAGTATTGGATCTTAAAGGGTTAATCCAACCAAAAACCGTATTCTAATAAAACTGTTTTTTGTTTGGATGAACCCTCCCTATCCTATCCCTAAAAACCACACAACACATACCTTGTTCCAGTTCTGAGGCCAATGTCTCCCCTCAACCTGATCGCTCCCCCGTTGACATGTAGGAGGAATACAGGCTAAAGGGAGGATATAGGCGTCATGGAGTAGGCATGCTGCACGTGTTAGATGTTGAAGATGTACAGAACGGACATTAGCCAATCTGAAACCTTCGTTCCTGGCTGCCTAAATGTTGCCACAATGATGCTGTTGGAGGTGAAGTTACATCTCCTAAGGCAAAGCGGCTAAACTCTCTGTGGCCGAGTTTCACATTGAAACACTGTACATACAGACTCCAAGGCACCATCATCACTGCAAATCACTGAAGTCGTCATGGTACTTCAAGTAACCCTTTAAAATTAACTTAGTATTTTTGATCTCTGACACCTACAAATAGCTACTGCTGTAGTGAGTACAGCCAACGGATTCTTACAGACATGCAGAAATGACTGATTTTTATAGACAAATAATAAATGTAAAAGAATGTATTTACTGTAACCCGTCAGTTTCTGAAACAGATTTTTCCTCCTTTTTGTACAATAAGGCAGGTAGATGCATAATGAATTCAAAATGTACTTTTTATATATATATATATAACTTTAATTTTTGACCAAAAGGTTATTCAAAAGTTCGTAACCTTTTCTCTTGAAGACACTATTAAGCTGACCTGTCCCCTGCAGATTACCCTACGTCCCTTCATTGCGCCAAAAGGTCTAACCGTTAATTTATGACTATCAGAGTGGGTCAGGCCCTAATCAAATTGCAGAAACATTTCCAAAGTGATTATTCAATCAAATGACTAACATGGTTAATTAGGAGCCATAAACATTGCTCTGAAGTTCATCAAAGTAATGACTTGCCCAGAAAAATTACAGCTAATTAAATTGCCTGCTGCTTTCATTTCTACCTTATCTAATAAGTCACATCAATGAAATTTAGCATTTACAGTTTCAAACTGTACTAAATGTTGATGCAAAACACAGAACTATTTGCACTGGTTAAACAGGGTTACTTCAAAGCAAACAATCAGTATATGAGGAATACTAATTGTATTTTTTCCCTATGATTAAGACATGACTAAAGCAAAGTAAACGTAATTTAAAAAGACGATCTTCATTCCACTTCCATATCTGAGATATTAAAAATAGATTACAGAGAATTGACATTATCACTCAGCTCACCACTCACATTTAACGCAGTATGGTAAGAATGTATAGAATTAAAAAAAAATAAAAAAAAAAATACCAGAAACCAAATTTTCTCCACGGAATGCCCTAAATATACATCATGTTTATCTACTGATAACAGTATCGATAACAATAATATGATGAAATAACAGTTGTGGTACAGTAGTCTGCATCTTTGTACCCTAAAACTATGTAAAATAAAAAAAATTAAATAAATCGACACAAGTTCCATAAAATGAAAATCGACGTATTAAAAAGATTTAGCTTCAAAGTGACTTAGTGCCACTTCGATGTACTTGTAAATTAGACCACTCTGCTAGTGGTATTGAGAGTCAATCTAAGATCTTAAAAGGGACACTAAAAGCACCATGGCCACTTTAGCGATTTGAAGTGGTCGTGGTCTTTGGATGCTGTATGTGCAGTATTTCAGTAAGAAATTATGCAAATACATATGTAAACACACTTTGCTGCCAGACATGTAGCAACACTTTCAGCAGCTATATTAGTAGCCCGAATGAAAGTTCCGGGCTGGCCAACACCAAATCTGTGCATAACATAAGAGGGAGCCGTCGTCTGCATGCATAGGATGCAGGTTACGGAAGACCGGGGGGGGGGGGGGGGGGGGAAGGGCGAGTGACAATATGTAAGGCAAATCAGGCTGCAAAGAGATCTTAAAAAGTTTTTCTTTTTTTTTTTTTTAAAGAGGGAGGTCATGCCAGCGGGGGAAAAGTGATCTAAAAAAAACCCTGCAATTTATTATTAAAATCAGTGATAAAAAAAACCCAAACAAACTGTTTTAGCTTGGAGTAATTTTTTAAAATAATCCTAGCTTTTTGCCTAGCACAGTCCATAGAGAACTTGTGTGCCCTATGGCATGTGGACGCCACTAGGAAAAATATTTAATATTTTGTTTTGTCAAAAGTTAAAGGGTTAGAAGAATCAAGGGTTAGAATAATAAAACTAGAAACAGCTTTATTTCAACTCCATATGGACATGATTTATTATCAGTTTATATAAAAGATGCACAATTGTTATATCACTTTTGAAAAAAAAAAAAAAAATGAAGTTTAAAAGAGATGAACAAACTACTTAATTGTTATCACACATGTGTGATGACAAAGCTGAATTGCCAGCTCATATGGCTGTAGGCAAAGAATCTTCTGTGTCCTCGAGGCCTGCATTATAATGCAGCTGTTGTGGACTGGTACAAGACACAATATATTGTTTCTTTGAGGCTGCAATGTGTTACATGGCTGTGCAAAAAAAAAAGGAATCCACGCAATGTATTTAAACACTGTTTGGAAGGCCAATCCAGGGTCTATTTCAGCACCTATTTTGTAAATTAATAAAAAAAAATTACATTTTTTTACCTAAACACAAATTTGAAAAAAAAAAAAAAAATACAGATAATTGGTTAGATGCTGTATCACAGCACATAATTTAATTCTAGGCAAAATTCACTTTTAGAGGTTGAGTTAACAAGTCGATATGTTTGGCATGGGACAAGCAAAGCAATAGAAAAAAAAAAACACAGGACCTCTATTGGCAGTGACAGGCAGTATTAAATGCTGTAGGGACACCGGGTAGAGCAGGGCTCAACACGATGTTTGGAAGGTGAGTGTGGACTGTAACTCCCATCAATCTCAAATATGCTTCCCTAGACAATTTACGCTCACACTTTGCTTTATTTAAAGGGAGCTCTGATTTGCTATTTTACATATGTAAAGAAAAATGGTTACACATGAGGATTTGGCATAGACAGCTAAGTAAATGCTAGCTGAGGGACATTATGTCTGCAGCTCTACTCACCCCCAGTTGGTGCTTCAGCAGCATCTACTGGGTAGAGGCAGTTAGAAACATTCATAAACAGATTGTTGTCATGTAATGATTTCCTCTTTGCTCCTTAAGGGGTTAAAGATTATGAAGGCATTTTGTTTTTACTGTGTACTTCTAACCAACACTGTTACATCCCAGATAGATGAAATAGTTTTTTTTTTACATTTGCAAACTTTCCAGGTTTTTTTTTTTGGAGTATGGTTAAAGCATTCTGATATACACGAACAAGCACATAAAAAAAGAAAACTAAGAAAAGCACAAATTTGAGTCTTTACACAAAATTAGGAATAAATCCTCTATTTTTTCCCTCACTAATTATTGTGTCAACGAAACGTATTACTCTGTAGAATTCGAGCATAACCTGCCTGGTGTATAAAGAAATAAATTAATGCAATATATTTTCCTTTTGTGTAGCTGCATGTCTATTACATGTTTAAACTGCAGTCTACCTGTACCCCCCCTTAACGTCCCAGTCTGTAAGCTTCACAAACCGAGCATGAACACAATGACATATTTGAATGGAATTCAGACCAACCGGTTCCTGTTTATCTTCAGTTCAGAATTCAGTCTTTTGCTTCACTATACATTGAAAACACAGAGGTACATTAAACGGAGTCATATAACATATTGGCACAGCCTCCAAATGTGAATAATTGCTTCAAGTTATCTGGCAAGCACAGGAGATGAAGGAACACAACACCCTCCAGCTCTCTGCTATTGAACAGGTTTTTTTTTTTTTTCCCTTTCTCGATTTTATGAATGAAATTTCAAACTATGCTAAGCTCATTCATGCCGAGACCTTACTTACAAGGCCCAGCCCTTAGGGATCAATCAGTCATAGGGAGGACTCACGTGATTGGTTTAAGGCAGTCTTCAGACGTCCATTATAGATTTAAAATGCAGCATGTGTTCACTTGACCTTTGTTAATGCACAAGGAGTAAACCCAGGCTGTACTCTCAATTCTCAAATCAAATAACTCCACAACAGCACTTACAGTAACTGTTGATCTCAAGGATATTTATGTATTGGTTTGGAAATACTACTCTAACCCAATATAATTCACTGCTGAATGTTAATGTCACAGTGTATCAAAGCAGTGCTAAATCTTGTCGAAAGACACCAGCCTCTTTCCACAGCTTACTCAATATACATATTAATCTTTTGATATGAATTGAGTGCAATTTGAGGGACTCACAATCTGACAGTCAAGCATACTCATCGTAAAAATATAGCAGATGTAAAATAAAAAGATTATTGTCAACAAGCATAAAGTGCACTGCACATTCATATGAACAAGACAAATAATTAGAATTCAACACAAAATAGTGCACTTCTAATGGAATTGAAAATATTGGATGGATCCTCACTACAAACCGGGTTTCCCAATTTAAGAATTGACAGGAAATCAAAAGGAATTTCAAATTTGAGACCAAAATAGCAAAAAAGTTCTCCCAACGGTTATTTTGGCCTTAAATTTGAAATTCGCCATAAATTCCTGACAATTCTCCCTATAGCCTGTGTTAAAAGGCAGGCAGAAAAAAAGTATATGTTTTCAAAAGGATCTGAATTTGCTTCACTGCCTAAAGGTTTTAAATGCCTGTTACAAACATTGCAAAAACCATTTAACTTCCTCCTGACAAGCCGTCTAATCAGGAACCCAGCCAGGGTGAATGTCCACAAGCAAGCACTGGGAAAGCACCACCAATGCCATTCCAACAATGACAGCATTTGCACTCAAGTGACACCCTATGTACATTACAGACAAAGACAGACAGGTGAAATTGCTAACATTAGTAAACCAGGCATAGCCAAGGGCGCTATGATATTTTTCTCAGGAAAAAAAAAAAAAAAAAAAACACGTACTACCCAGAAAATAAGTCAAATCTGAGTTTGACTCAAATTTATGTCAAAATACTTATTTTTGCTGTCTCAGCTTCCCTTAAAGAATTTTTTTTTTTATTATTATTTTTTAAGAAGTAAAATTAGAAACTGCAAGTAGGCTGCATGCTTGCTGAGTAACATAGCACAGAGCGTCTGAACATTTATGTATTCATTTATTAAAAAAACAAAAACAAAAAAACAAAAACACTACAGAGTTGTGATGGACAATTTCATATTTGGATTAAACAAGCATAATAGACTGCGAAACCATTGGCATCATGCTCTCCTGGAAAGTGGAACTTCCTGTGTGTTGATTATCACATTTTTATATTAGGGGCCAGCACATCTCATGATGTTGTCAAGAACCAGTCTTGGTCTTTATGTTGGCTCCAGTAGAAAAGTCTATTGGGGATCCTTGAGGACTGACTTAAAGGACAACTGTCTATTTTATATTGTAATTTTACTATAATAATCCTTTAATCAAGTTTTGAAAAGAAATAGTATTTTTTGTTTTTGCAATTAAGTATATGTACAAAATAAACTCATCCCTCCCTTTAGTATATGACAGGATGCTCTTGCCATATACGTGCGGCTTGATTCGGACAGTGTTTGGAAACCGACAATCTCCATGATCTTTCCTTATTCACTCCCTAAACAGAAGCAGAGAAGAAGAGAGACACTGTCGGTTTCCAAACACTATCCAACCCAATGTGCATGTTGAATATGGCTGAAGCATCCTGTCATATACTAAAGGGACAGATGAGTTTTTCTAATTTTTACATATATATCAAAAAAATATATATTTAATGTCAAAACTTGATGTAAGGATAATTAGATTAAAATAGTTTTTTTTTTTTTTTAATTCTTTATTTTTGTTGTGCAAAAGTTTTACATACGTGTTTGCTTTGCCACGATAATAGGTATAGACATTTCAGGGGATTTTATACTGTGGCCATGAAGGAAAAAACTGCACATTTAAAGTAATAAACAGGCATAAACATGTTATGTCAGAGGTGATTCTTAACACGATATACACATATTGAGTTGGCTGACAATAACGACCATAAAGAAGGAAACTTATAACATGCTGAACAATGGTTATTTCTATAGCATAGTAGCCGCTGGGTGCGATTCAGGAGGTTAAGGAATATTTTGATTGTTATGATATAGTGATGTGCCTATGTGTATGCTGAAAGTTGTTAACTAAACGAAAAGGAAAGAGGCAATACTTTCTCACTTGAGGACATTCTATTCGTTGTATTATGCAGGCTAGGGCATCAATTGGTATGCTAGAGTGGCATATAATGCTTATGACCATTAAGGCTGCGGTAAGCAAGGGGTTAAAGTTGGGCCCTCAGTGTACCTATCTGAGCGCATAGTGTCCCTTTCTGGCAGCTCTGTGGTCTAGTTTAAAGTCTAGCCACAGGATCAGCCGATCCCCGTCAGCGGTGGTGGTGGTGCCTGGTTAGGCAAGTCCAGCCCGGAATGGCATCGCTGTTGGCGTCGGGTGGTTTCGCAGTCCACGGGTCACTCCGCGACATGCGGTGGGGCTGTGGGTCTTTGGGTGCGTCGGTCCCCGGATGACCTTTCGGGTGTATGGGCGGTTAGTAGAGTGTTGTCTTTTGTGGCTTCCTAGCCCAGAGGGGAACCGAGTGGTCCCTGCTGCAGACCGCTGTGTGGCACGGGGAGTTGAGCGGTGGGGTTGGCTGTGAGGGAGCCGGAGACCAGGTGCAGCGGCCATTTTGCGGGTGCCATGAGGTGGGCTGTCATCCTGCTGAGGCTTTGCTTGCTGCCTCTGGCGCAGGGCCAGGTTTCTCCAGAATTTGTTGAATATCTCATCAAGCCTTGCGGAGTAGTCCGTTCGCTCGGTAAAGCCATTGGTAGACCTCGCTGTGTTCTCCCAGGGCTGCAGGAGTGAAGCTCTGGCTGCTAATTTCGGTGCCTTCCGTGACTGTATGGGTTCAGTCAGCGGTGTTGCTGTGTGTAACCCCAGCGGGGACCGGGATGACCCCCACCGGTCCAAAGGGGTAGCAGGGCTGTTGTGAGCCTTCTGTCTGGCGCCTGTTCAGTGCCGGGGGATCGGCCGCCTCCCCCAGGCACATGGCTCCGTTTAACGCTAGGCCGCATGGCCTGACAGTACAGTATAGTGACGTGTATGTAACTGACGGGTTTCCCCAAGCTCTCCGTTTGAGTCAGCTCCGTCCTCCGGTTCAGTCTTAAAATTGCTTATTTTAGCTCATTAGTGTCAGAGCTCTTGGAAAGTGCTGCCAGCCATCTTGGCTGTCAGGCCCCGCCCCCAGATTAAAATAGTTTTGACGGTAACCGTTGTCCTTTCAGATCTTCTGATATAAAGCAAGAAACCACATTTTTACAAGCTTTATCGTTCTGTATATAAGAGTGGTCCAGTTTTTGCAAACCCATAACAAGATCCCAGCCTACCACAATTAAGTAGCAATGTTTCGCTAAGCTGTAAACACTTACATATGTCAAATGTATGTTTTTTTTTCTTGCACAAGGTTATGAAAGAGGCTACTCAACCATGAACATATCTGAATCTTTAAACACCATTCCTAGAATATAAAATGATCCATTTTTTTTTTTTTTTTTTAACCACCAGATCAAATCAATAACTCTAACAAGGCAAGTATAAACTATCAAACATTATTTAGAATTTCCTCCAGCTTATCAGCACACTCTGAGATAAGAATCAAGTCACTTATATACTGGGACAACATGTCTCCTTTAATAGAAAAAATATATTTTGAAAATAACTTGCTCGACAATCTACTATAACAAAGGAAAGCACACAATCAATATTTTACTAGTTCAACCAGGTACAAAAAAAATCAATTGATCATTCTATCCAGTCTGAATCTGAATATAGGATTAAGTAAGGTTTTTTGCCAACAGCTTTGCAAAGTGCAGCCAAAACAGGCTTTGCTGTTATGATTGTTAAACAAGCATTACTAAATAAAGATTTAGATTAGCATAGAATATTTCAATAAGTAATCTTCCCCACGTACAACAATGTACCTTCCTTTTAAGAATGAGGACATTTGTGCGTAAGATACACAATGGGGGATTGAATACAGGGTTTAAAGACACAGGGCTTTTCAGACACAGCCAGCCTTTGTAAAAGCAAGCCATTGTTTGTAGAAAGCATGAATTAAAAAGGAAACACAATTTCCTTGAATTAATCTCAGTGCCCCACCCTAGGCTGTTGCATAGCTACACTACAAGTAAAATTAAGAAAAGAAAAAAAAAAAAAACCTCAACTCACTGAAGTTTAAAGGCTAGTTTTTCTTAAACAAAAAAAACATTTCCATTTATCTTTTTTTATTCGAAATCTAAACTCTTGGTAGACTGGTATATATACTGGTTATCAAGTATGTTAAAATTCCAGTATTTTTAACAGTATAAAGTATTTATGTGTACTTGGTCACTGCTTAAAGCTAGAGTGATCAAAAATATCGATCCCCCAGCTGTTCTAGAAGCACAACTTACATGGTTTTACCTGAAAGAGGATCTACCTTTTGGTCACCCATGCTTTAAAGTAGGCTTCCCCAAACTCTGGCCCTCCAGATGTTACTGAACTACAACTCCCATGATTCTCTGCCTATTTCTTTCATAGAATCATGGGAGTTGTAGTACAGCAACATATGGAGGGCCAGAGTTTGGGGAAGCCTGCTTTAAAGGCTTTGTAACCAGTGAATTAGGGACATTAAAAATCTATATACAGTATAATGCACTCCAGTATAATCATGCTTGTATTAGAGCAGGGGTAGGCAACCTTTGGCACTCAACTCCATTACAAACATGCTAATGGACAAATAAGAGCCAGTATTCCACAGTTCTAGAATGACAGATGTTCAACAGCTGTAAATGTATGTGGGCGTTTTCCCACAAGCACCCAATACATGGACGGTTAACCTTATCCTAAGGGCTAGTTAAGGGTCTTGGAAAATGCACTTATGGGTCACATGACATGCTGGCAAACATCTACCAGTCCAGAGCAACAGTTTTGGGGTGTTCATATTCAATACTGGAATGATATTAGCACATTGATCTTAAAGGTGCAATTTATAATTGTCTCCACATCCCAATAAAATGCTTCAATAGTGTTTACATAGGTAAGGGGAAAAGGAAATAATAAAAGGAAAGTGACAATTGCTCTTTAAATAATAAAAATGTGTATTTTTTAGGACCACACCATATCTGTTGCTTAGTTAGATGAAATAGTGATGAGAGAAGAGTTCTACATACACGCTTCTGGCTTTACTCCAAGCATATTAGAATTTCTGTAACAGTTTGGCCTCTTTCTTAGAACCCACTGGGTGCCGACTCCTCCCCCCTGTGGCCAGTGACAACATCTGGCTTCTGCAGAAGGAGGAAGTCCATCCCATTTATTGGATGAGAGGATAAGCTGACCGGTCGGTCCCAGCCATTTAATGCAATCCTGTGCATACAAATATGCACAGGATTGACATTACTCAACCCCAATTAAGCTGCTAGAGGTGGAGTTTAATTAAATTCTGTATGTTAAGTGTTTCAAAGTGAAAAGCTGCACGTACAGACTGCAGGCACCATGACCACTTTAAATCACAGAGGAACTCCTGATGCTTGGAGTAAACCTTTAACATTATTTAAAGAATACATCTGAACTTCTGAATGACATGCATATTCCCTTCAAATACTTTCATTTTAATTTCTTTATGTGGGTGGTCATCTTACTTTGAGTCTTTCCTGACATCAAATGAGGTAGGAGTTCCAACATATGAAGAGATTTGCTTAATCACCAAGGTGATAAATGTGGAACTACTGAGTGGCGATTTACCCTCCTCTCTTTAATTTCAGGACCTAGAGAGGCTACTTATTTTACACGGTCCATTGTATTCTCATTTTACCACTTTTGTCACTGGTTGCAATATTTTAAATTTATTCACTTATTACAGCGTGCAAGTTATTTTTGCTGGAAAAAAAGCATATTTTACTAAATATTTTTACAAGTTGAGCTTATTTGCTTATCTACTACATATTCAACAACTCAACACATTAAAAATATATTATTTAGAAAAACAAATGAGCTTGAAAAAAAAAAAAAAAAGTATCTGACTACTGGGGAACAAATATTACGAAGGACAGATGGCATGAAAGGAAAAAAGAAATTTCAAGCAATCCACAGCTATTGACCAGTTTTTAAAGGTTTTTAGGATTGCATCCTCCTAAATGTAGTGAGGTTGTGGCCAAGAAAACCACTCTCCAAAACCCACACATTAAAAATGCATGAAAGATGGCACAGAATTAAACACTCGTCATTATTATTTACTTTGAAAAACAAATAAATCAGATTTTATATTTAACTGAAATACATATACGAGCATCTCAAAATAATTATTTCAAAATATAAACATGACAAAACATACACACACATTTCTTCATACAAAGTTACAACACACACACACAATATATATGACATAAAATACATACACACATTTGTTCATACAGCTAACTTTAAAGAAACACTATAGCATTATACACACATGCCATAGATATCTCTTCTCCTGGATTAGAGCTCCATCCTCAACCCCCCCTCCCCCCCATTCCTCCTCCTCCTCCCCCCCCTACATACATTTCTTTTCTTCAAGAAAACAGCCACAATAGGAGTGTTTAACCCTTTAATAAGCCATTGCTGTGTCTATTATAAAGCAATGTTTACATTGCAGGGCTAAAACCTCAGGGGCGCTGCACCTAGACCACTTCTTTGAGATGAATTGGTATGGGTACCTTTAGTGTCCCTTTAATACCCCAGATGTTTTTGAAGTTTCTGAATTGCATTTCCCGTGATGCTCAACTAGCTTTGAGTAAAATGTAATTCAGAAATGTCTCAAGTACCAAGCTTAGCCGTCATTGGTACAGACCTATAAAACATGTACAGTTGTCGAATTTGGATTTACAGGATGATTAGAGGCTAATCGCTGCCTGACATTACAAAAAGATCTCCGAAAGGGAGATGAAAGTGATGGCGCTACTCAAAGTGGACAGTTTAAGAATTGCTACCTTGTTACTCTGATCTTCCTCATACTTACATGGCTGTGCAACAGTAACACTTTAGAAATGGCATACTACATGGTTTGTCCCAGAGCTGGAGTGGAGAACTGCCACGTCACGAGTAACAATGCTAATGTTTCACACCAAGAACACCAGGACTATTTATCTTTCATATTCATTTAACAGAATCAGTTTACTTAATTCGTACCAAATTGTTTATAAAACGATATTAAAAGGGGGTGCCTCACGTGATTTTCAAAACTGCTATGTTAAAAAGAATGGTCTCTGTTACTTTTGTTGAAATTGCTACTTGGAATTTTGATCATGCAAATTAAGGAGATTAACCCATTAAGGAACAATATAGTTCCCTTCTATGATGACATAAGTGGGCAAAATAGGTGCGATTATGGGGCAAATTGTAAACTAAGAAGCAAACGCAATGGAAAGTAATAGAATATCTCCCCATCGTTTAACACTTTGCACCCAAAATAACACATTGACAATTCTCCTCTATTGTCTTTAAGCACCCAAGTATTTTGCCTTTGGTCCTCACAGAGTTAAGAAAACAGCTAGGAGGACAGAAATGCACTTATATATGGTAATAATTCTGACACTCATTGTTTTACATTTGGTTTCTCTTTCTTTCTTAAAAAATTGCACACTCCATACTAAATGTTTACCTGAGTCGTAAGCAAAATCTCTAGGTTCCTGTTTTATCATGAGTGGTGGAGGGAACGTTTGATTGGGTGCATTTCCAACCATAGTGTTATGTTCATAAACTGGATCGTGGTATTCTTGTTTAAATCCTTGCGGAGGAAACTGAATGCTTGGCTCTGACATCTGTCGTTGGTACATAGGTCTGCCTTCCCTTGGCATTGCAGGCAGTGGTGGGAAAGAATTGCTCGGTTCAGAAAGCTGCCGGCGAAATCTGTTGTGAAAATAAGCCAAGGTTAGAGATTCATTCGCGTTTCAATGATATTATATTTTTGTGCTTGTCCCTTAAAGATAAAGATGCTATGCAGCCTGTCTCTTGTTTTAACGTTACGCCAGTCCCAGAACTGAAGATTTTAAATTGTCCAGTCCAACAAGGCAGTTTTACAATGGGTTAAATATAAAACTGCACACAGAGTTAAAGGGACACTCCATGCACCAAAACAACTCCGCTCTCATTGTACGAGTTATAATGTGAAGAGTTCCTGGCCTGTCACTTGATTATTTTCATTATAGCTGAAGAGAAACTGGAAATCATGCACAGTATGCCTCTGCAAACTATTTCTCAATAACTTTTTTGGGCTATATTACAACCATGGGACACCTCGCATTGCAACGGCACTGAAGCAAGTAGTTCTTTAAAGGACCACTCTAGTGCCAGGAAAACACACTCGTTTTCCTGGCACAAGAGTGCCCTGAGGGTGCCCCCACCCTCAGGGACCCCCTCCCGCCCGGCTCTGGAAAGGGGAAAGGGGTTAAATCTTACCTTTTTCCAGCGCTGGGCGGAGAGCTCTCCTCCTGCTCTCCTCCTCCGATCCGCCTCTTCTCCTCCCAGTCGGCTGAATGCGCATGCGCGGCAAGAGCTGCGCACGCATTCAGCCGGTCACATAGGAAAGCATTCATAATGCTTTCCTATGGACGCTGGCGTGCTCTCACTGTGAAAATCACAGTGAGAAGCACGCAAGCGCCTCTAGCGGCTGTCAATGAGACAGCCACTAGAGGACATAGGGGGAAGGCTTAACCCATTCATAAACATAGCAGTTTCTCTGAAACTGCTATGTTTATGAAAAAATGGGTTAGCCCTAGAAGGACCTGGCACCCAGACCACCTCATTAAGCTGAAGTGGTCTGGGTGCCTAGAGTGGTCCTTTAACCCCTTAAGGACACATGACATGTGTGACACGTCATAATTCCCTTTTATTCCAGAAGTTTGGCCCTTAAGGGGTTAATACATTTTTTTTATTTTTTTTTATCCAGATTTAAAATGGAGTTGTCATGGTTTAGATTTTTGCTAAACCCAATAACTAACTGGTTTGACTTAGTGTGATAACATCACACTGGACATAAAAGTTCAGCCGTGAAAAAGTACGTTTTTATTTTTGTTTTTATTACACCATTTCAATGCACTACCAACAACAATTATGTGTTCAATAAAGTGAGCCACTTTATTTAATTTACTTGCCAAGTAGCTTTATTAAACATTGGCAGAGCAGGATTTTGCAAAATGTTATCATGTACACCCTTGTGTCATAGTAACATGCTCACTGGTGGTAACATCATATTGCTTTCAAATGCATGAGAGATAGAGGGGGGGAAAAAATGATTAAAAACAAAAAACATTTGGCAACAACTGTGAGCATGGAGAACTAAACCTACATTACTATCCAGGCTTAGGAACGTAGAAATGTCAATTTAACATTGCACGGTTATTTTATTGTTTTACATGGACTATAAAATAAACATTGCTTTTCACCATCGCTTGCCTTATAAATAATGGTTTGCTATAGCAAGTTTGCCTTTTCCATGGGCTTTTTAGTATTCCTGCTGATTAGTTTTTGTACATGGTCTACATATATTGCTTGCACATTGTTTTGGATACATATAGCACCATTGCATTTAATCCATTATTTTGAACTAAAATAGCCTTTAAGTTTTTCCTGGAATCCATACAATAGCTACCTATGATCTTCAAGCAGTTTTAATTTTAGGTTGTATTATTTATTTGACATATAGTGACTGCAAGCATATTCTGGTTTTATGTCATATTTTTAAAAAATTGGTGGCTAGAGTCAGGTAAATGTACAATACTATTTGACAAGTGCTCCGTCGTGTTCTCTAATTTCATCAACAGTTACGCAATACACAAAATAGAACACGTGGAATCTGATAGATTTAAAGTCACATTATATTGAACATCATGCATTAGAAAATGGGAACAGTGAGATTTCATTTGCAACAAATCTTTGCATCCAAAGCATTTGATTCCAAAACATTTGCTAACTTGGTAGTATTTCAGACTGTGTTACAAATCGTTTGCAATGCAAAGCATATACCAAATGAGACTTTGCATAGTTTTGTGAAGATTAAAAAAAAACACAAATGAAACTTGGTTCTGCTCTAGGTAGACTGGTTTTACATACAACCTTTCGTTCTAAGATAAAGTGCAAAGGATTTAACCAGTCATTAAGCAGGTTTCAGATTTTACCTACATCTACCAGTGAGGCTTACAAACATTATATACATACAACATTTATTTGTGGTACTTTTGTTTATAGATAATACAAACATTAATATAGTTATAACACATACGCACAAACAGATAGATAGACAATTTTAACAAAATTCCACTATTAAAACAAAACAAGTTCTAATGATAAAACAGTATAACTTTATGCTTGTAAACAGTCTGATTACCTATGGTCCATAGAATAGCTGTTGTCTGGGATGGGTTGGGATGGTGGAAGGTGAGTAGGGAAGAGTCGGTCTGGTTTTGGAGTCTGATTGGCACCGGGTGATGCATGGTGTAGTGGGGACACAGGAGTGCTTGAAGGTGTTGGTGGGTTAGAGGGCCTCATTCCAACTTGTGGTTTCTGATCATAGGCACTGTAAAAAACACACATACAAAAAAGAAAATATTACACATCTAGCCTAGTCAAAATAAGTGATACCTATCAAATTATCACAGGGAATGGCATATAAATCTCAAACTAGACTAGCAGAAAGGTAACCTGATCTCATACCCAATATACCTACAATCCATTCTTCCCTGAATGAACGGCAGAATGTAAATCACTTTAAAAGCCTGTCTCAGCGATGCTAAACAAAAATGCATTACAGTAAAGAAAGCAAAGGTTAAAAAGCTTTTTCAAAACACTCTGCTGAAAAGCATTATTTTTCATCTAAAGGAACGAAAAGCCAAGGGCCCCAAAAGAGGCTCATAAATTATAAACCTGGCAACTCTGAGATGAGTAAATTAGAAAGGTGTCTTAATCTCTTTAGATGGTGATTGTGAATTCATCTGCTGAGTGTGCAGAGAAGGTACCATTGGATTCAAAGACATGAGCCCTGGGTTGCATCTCGACTATTTTTCAACGTGAGCAGCGGACAGCCTAAACTCATGCTTACCACAAACACATTTATTTAGGCATTATGATCGCATCTGCTGCTCTACATATACAGTTGTGCACACTCATTTAAAAGCTCTTTATTTTGGATATCTCTGTATTAAAAATTCAAAGTAGTGAAGTATGGAGCCAAAAATGGAGCACTTAAAGCATCACAGCAAAAGAAAAAAAAATAATAAAATAAATAATAAATAAAATCTGCATTGCTTTCAAAATGACCAAATGCAAATACTTCTTAATTCTAATCGGCAGTAAGCACAGGAGGTTACTTTGTATTCAGTTCGAACATCAGTTTGTAACTGTATATTTCATTATTTGATTCAATAAATCTTTGGAAAGGGACCTACAGAACACACTTTTATTAGCCAGATTAAAAATAAGTGTAATTGAAGAAAATATCCTATGATAACATAAAATATCATATTTAAACAAAATAAATAAAAATATATATAAATTAAAAAATAATAATATATTATATATTTTACAAACAAGCTGGATATCACTTAGTCCAATATTACAATACAGACTCCCACCACGGTAATGAACACTGTTTCTATTCAAAAGTCTTACTACTAGAGAGTACTTGTATCCAAGAGCGTAGGGCAAAACCATAAAACCCCGCACTTAAAGCAAAACTTTTACATCCCAGGTTCAACCCCTATTTATCATGTGTCGTCTGTATTAGCTGATCTGTCCAGTGCACCTGGCAGTTCATGTAGAGAAAGCATACAGAATAGAAGAGAACAGAAACAAGGTTCCCATTTATCCTCTTCATTTGGTTTCACTGAAAAGGGTCTGCCCTGAATTTGCATTGTCTTAACTGGAGTTTGCTGAATTTCTAATATTAATTCAAAAGGAAAATTGGGCATCACATTTTTTACTTATTTATTTTTATATAAAATTTGTGGATTTTTCGAATATTTTATTCAGTGGAGTAATATTTAAGGAAGCAACAGTTTCCATACATTCACACCTTCTGTAAAGGACAAACATAATTGACAGACGCTGCTTTCAGTATAACTTAATGAGATGATATATTGCATCATGCAGATTTATTTTGCCCTGTAGGATCATGGGTAGTTGAGCAGAACCTCAATGAACACTAGTGGGACATAGATCAATCAAAAGTGAAAGTGGACGTCAAAACCAAGTACAGCACATAACTGAGCAAGTTTGGTGTGGCACGGATTCACGTCATGCAAGCATTATTACGGACTATTACTTTACCTGACATTGTACAGGCACTTTTCCCCATAGCTGAACTTGAATGGCTGTTCTTGACTGCAAGCAGTGTTCAGTTCTGAGCAGGGACTGTGTGGTTCCTTCTTGATCTTTAGTGGAACACCATGAAAAGCCACTACGGAGAAAATGGAACAAAGAGCCATCATACATGCGCTTTTATTTCTACAAATCATTACAAATGTAACAATTAACATAGAACATCGAAATACCGTTAGAATATATAGACTTACTTAAAGCAGACAGCATTTAAAGATGTTTAGGGTGCTGTCCATTAAATAAATGTAGTTAAAACCAAGAGGTTGACATTTGTGCAGGAGGGTTTGTGTCTACTCATTAGTAATGGAGGTTATTGAACCATTAAGCATTAACCTCGTGACAGGTGGTCCTTGTAACCACTTTGTAAAGCCAAATAATATGAACTAACATAACCTCAGTTGTGTAGGGGGTGGGGAAGCAACTCTACTTCTCTGAACCCAGTTATAGCTGGTATTTCATTAATTTCACTCACGCATAGGGAGCACAATATTATTAAACTTGTAGGAGGTTCTCCAGGGCGACAGTTTGACTTTTCAAGAACAGAACAAGCATGTTATGATGTTTGATAAATTAAAACAATAACACATTAGATCTTAATTCATTTTTAATTATTCAAAGTTAATATTAATTGTGCCCATTACACCGGATATTTGGAGTCTCAAGTGTGCCATGTTGGTCTGCAAAGGCAAAAAAATAACCAGGCATTCACGTACACCTAGTAATTCATGACTTCTCTGTAAAAACAAAACGGGGGCAATACAGACAGAGACAATACACACACCCCTAACTTAGATTTTTAGATTACAACCGGACATACTAATTGTAATATTAGCTTGATTTAGAAAAGAGAAAATGGAGTGACTTCCTTGATAGAGAATGCTTGGCCACTATTACCAAAGAATAGTAGGAGCTTGTGCCTCACATAAAAAGCCTTAAAAAAAAAAAAAAAAAAAAAATATGACACTCCACTGCCCAAATGCACAAAAATAGATAACGGTTTAGTTGCTACACATCAACTATATAATAAAAAAAAAAAATTGTATTCATATGCGATATATCGAAAAACAGCTTGTAAAATCTGCAGAGCTTTAGTCTGAAGCCTTTGCAAGCCCTCCCCTTCTAACCCAGCCCACACTTTCTGTGGCTGTGCAATCACAAACCTCCCAATGAGGTTCAATGAGAAGTTTTTGCGAGGCAGGTGCTACGGGAAATTGCTGCCTCTTGAGTTTAGATCCACTGAGCTAAGCAACCAGGAAGTAACAAGACCGGTTGTCTGACAGCCAGAAGAATAATTAGCAGCCGAGCCTGAGCAACAATTGCTTTATCCCCAGTTGTCAATAAAACAAAGAAGAATATTCACTAAATGAAGAAAAGCACATATATTACATATTGCCTCCCAACACCTACTGTATTAAGCAAAAATGAATGGCGCATGAGAACCCAACCTGGAAACAAATGACCATCTGGATCAGACGAACAGGTGAATATTTAAAAGTCATGCCTCATTATATTTACATGCTCAGAATTACATTAAAGACACTAGAATACTCTTCCGTATACCCTGACAACACTGCAAAACCATATGCAGTGCACTCTTAAAAGAAATAAAGCAAAATCGATGACAGAGATGGATCCACTGAATAAACGTTACCTACTTATTAAAGATCACACTGTATTTTTATTAACAGTTTAAAAAAAATATATTAAATCATTTAGAATGTCCATCAAATTATTTTCCTTCTAGATTAACTGCGTGATCTAGTTTTTAAGTTCTCCATCAAAGATACAATGCGGTCTATATATAAAAAGGGAACGCAAACTCTGTAGTGGTAACAACAAGCAGTTGTGACAAATGTGTCTCTTAATACGGATTTGCAAAATGGAGCGACTGTGCAACATTTAAGTGTATTCCTAACCTGACCATAGAAATGTAGGATGAAAACCAAAATGTTGCACAAAGTGCAGATCTGACATTCAAACCTACAATGCTCAGTAGCCACAAGTTTCCGGAAAAACATGGTTAACTCTGACCTACTCATTCTTAACCAGATAGGTCTTCAACTCATCTCAGGTTGTCTTAACCCAGTACAATAAGATAAAAACCCATCAATGTAGGTTATGAAACCCACTTTTGTGTAGGGGGTGGGGAAGCAACTCTACTTCTCTGAACCCAGTAATAGAAAAACAAAACAAAAAACAAACAAACACAGGACTTCATTGTTCACAGCACAATTGTGGTTTCCCGTGCCCCACTTAGGATACTTATTAAGGGAGCATTGTTAAATGTCAACATAAAAATATATATAAATAAAAGCCTCAATTTACTAAAGAATGGAAAAAAAAAACACTGCTCTCTGGCTCATAAAATCACTGTAAATGCTTCACAAATAGACCTGAATAGTGTCCCAAAATAAAAAGATGTACAAATTATACACAGATGTAATAAAATATGTGTGCATAATTGTTTGGTACAATTTATTTTTATAAAAATATTTTCAAAGTGTCTACATGTCAACAAGGAAAAATAAAATCCTTATGGACATCATATATTAATGGGGATATGCAAGAACATTATTGTAAGATCAATTCTACAAGTGGAGTGCTTTAAATGCTAACATAACAAACATGAGCAAGAGTTCTAAACAATACGATTTCTTCACAAGCACAGGGTTGAGTCATATGGACAGGCAAAATTATGTGGGGAAAATAAGTTAAGACCAAACATTAAATTATTATACAACATTTTTAAATGTAGTTCTTCTGAAGGCATTTTCCTTTAGTTAAAACGGTACAATAGGCTTGTGGTACATGTAAAAATAGTACCCTAGAGAAACATACTATCAGTAATGATAAAGAGTACTGCTTGATAGGGATATATTCCAATGTTCAAAGTATAGTCATGTATTTGAATGATGTATGCAGCCATGTAGGATGGCAAATCCATAATGCAAAGTAGATATTGCATTCAAAACAATGGGTTCACAACCTCAGAATAGATTTCACACTAAGTAAAGGCTATGTGACGGTTTCCTTATAGATTCCTGAAAATTTACTGCACCAACTAAACTATTTTACAGCATTTACAAAGTTACAGACTCCTCCTATAAGTCACAAGTTTCATGGTTGTTTTATGTCCATTTTATGATAACTCAAACATATGTGGTTGTTACGGTCTTGCTTTGATAAACTTTCTAGTTTTGGCTTCCCATTGCCTGCAGAGCAGAATGACCTAAAAAGTAACCTTAGGCAGCTTCCAAGGGTAGACAGGGGATCTGGAACAATGCAAGTGCTTGGCCCCATTCACCATTCTTACAAGAAGAATGAGTGACTGGGGCAAACAGATAACCTACCCTGTGGGATCTTAGTCCTTCTGCGATTTCCAGTATAAGATGTGGACCTCTGTAGCAATAGCTACATTGTATGGAGTAGGAAGATCAGACAATATAGATGCACACACACACACACACACACTACTGGGGGGATACACTTTAGGATACCAATATGAATTTATTTTTCACAAGTACAATTGAATCTACCAAGCTCCGGAACTGCACAAATATTTTTTTTTGTCTCTGCTGATGAAAAACACTGCAAGGCCAAAACATATTTACTAAAAGCCTTCGTTTCGGATCAGTTCATAGCAAAGGAAGTCAGAACTGAATTACCATTACAGGACAGTTCTTTGAGCATGTACTGGATTCAATATCAATTAAGATTATACATCATTCATATGCATTTAGTCAATTTCACCAGACTGCCCAGTGGACGGCAAGAAAAACTATTAGATAATTTAATTTCCTGTGGTCAGTATCCCCATATGTATCATATACTTCAGGAGAATAAAAGCACCATATTGTGTATCTTAAAGCAGCAGCACAAACAATCAGCTACTTCCTCTCTTTGGCCTAAACATCTAATAATCTGAAAATCAAATTAAATAAATAAAAATGGTTTAAAAAATAAAATAAAACCAAAAAGTAATTGTTCTTTTGGGAGAAGTAAATTACTGGATAAGTTTAATATACTATTTATACTACAGTGATAAAATATTCTGTTGATATATTGTTTATATTATTCCATAAAAAAAAAATTCACGGGTCTTAAGAAATAAACAATTGTAAATATTTTACTAATCAATTGCATTGGAGTCTGGCAAAAATGTATTTACTCGTTTTTCGCTCCCACATTGCTCATCATTGATGATTACACGTGATAGGTTTTAAATTCAACAACTTATTAATAAATATATGTATACACAAAACATGAATTTTTTATTTTTTTTTACACACACACACACACACACACACACAAATATATAAAAATGTTGAGAAAATCTGCTTATCACGTTTGTACAAACAATTTGGAAAGGGGTGTCCGCTACTTTAAAAATCGCTACGTTTTGTGCAACCAAAGATTTTACGTCTGCTAAAAGGCACTCTTTAAGCTTACTGGCATTTACACACAAAAAAAAGCACATTCATTTTGTGCAATTTGCTTTACCTTCCCACATGGAGTTGGTACATGTAAAAGCCTGTTAAGTACTAAATTATTCCTTATCAAATCACCATCATCTGGAGTCATGATCAACACTAATTAAATTAAATTCACTGAACACGGCTCCAGCTTGCTGCCGGCTCTATACATTGTGCTTGCATACAGTAAAAATCTTCAGAGAGTAAAGACGGACTACGCAGCATTGTCTGAAGTTTAGTGTATTGCTCGCTAAGCATAATACAGGGACACATCAATAAGAACTGAAGTAGGTGACAAGGATACACACATTAATACTGGGAATATGGAGAATAAATTGACGTGATGACAGGGTAGCTATATCTTGGTGAAACACACAGTGTTATGGAACTGTGTGACAGAAACAGAGGTGTCAAGCTGTGATGTAGCTGACTGACCTCTGTACCAGTGTCTAGATCAGAGCAAGCTCATGTCTCAATTTCACACAGTTTACACTTAACACATTGACTGACAAATGTTTGTAGAATCCATAAACCAGGAGGCAGACCTATAGTGGATCAAATGTGATTTTTGAATAAGAACGTGGAAATAATAGGTTTGTACTCTTAAAATTGAGCCGGTGGCATTTCTAAGATTCAGGGCTCTCGATTCCTGGGGTTGATTTACTGAATATCTGCACAAAATGTATTCAGCTAGTTGGGAATTTAAGGTTATATTTCGGACCGGTCCCAAACATACAGAACCTTGCAAAGAGTGCTGCTGAAGCACTCCTTGCAGGATTCTAGTGCCCGTTCACAGAGCAGCACGCCTTATGATTGTTGCCCTTGTTGCTCTACCAGAGGAAAGTTTATTGTTGTCCCAGGATACGGAGGAATTGGGAACAAAATTGGAATGGCAGGACCCTGAAATCGTACCCGTCAAGTTGAAACCTGGTAAGAAAGCTTGCAAGCTTGAAGAAGAACATGCATTATTGTTGTCCAATCATCACTGCAATATGTTCACTGTTGTATAAGTTTTTACATGGCCAGCAATAACTAGCAATGGCCCAATGCCCATACGTGAGACACAAAAGTATATATCAAGGCTAAATCAGGACTCTTACACCAGATGCAGGACTGTACGAAAGCATGACACTTAAACAGAGCAAAATCTGCAGCTTTTAAGGGGGAATGTTTTACGCCTTTAAAAGTATTATCAAAATGTATTTTATTTTTGTTTTACAACTGAATGTAAAGAGGACAAAACACATGATTATTATAGCACAATCTGAAAGTGATGGTACTGTTCCGATTTACAGGTTTAACCAACTTCAATTAGCAGTTTGTAAAATTCCTCAAGCAAAATGCAGAAGGCCTGTATATAAAGACATTGGTGTCACAGGCTTGTTCAATCTGTCTTACACAAAACAAGGCTGAAAGCACTTGACATATATCAGAGCCTCTCAAATATTCTCTTCCAGTACATTTACCTCTGCCAAGCCTTAGCCCTTCCCCCCAACAAAAAAATCCATTACTGAAAGGCCTAATCTCAGCTATCAGCATAGAGTGCCTTTTATGGAGCCATTAAACCATTTCTCTTGTTTACTGTGCCCGAAGAAAGATGTGAATTATGTCTGTGACAAATCTACCGATAACATTTCTAAACTGCTATTAAAATGCATACAAAAAAAAAAGAAAACCCAAACAGAAAGCACACACCATAATGAACTTGTCCCTACCAATTCCTTTTCTTTACCTTCAATATGTTGGTTAAAAACTGTTACTTAAAGGGTTACTTTAAGTACCATGGCTCCTTCAACGATTTGAAGTGGTCACAGAGCCTGACTTCTGTATATGCAACATGCATTGCTATGAAATGCTGCACATATGGAGATTAACCCCTCTGCAAAATTGACACCCCCTGACTCCCTGTGCGGTTCCGATCCTCCTCGTCAGCCCTTCCTTGTTCAGCGGAAGATCAGGCTGCAGGGAGAACTCTGCCTCAAGTATTGGAAAATAAAAAATGACCAGCAAAATGTCTGTTTGTTTGGGGTGGCCCCAAATAGGAAGGTTTACTCTGACCAAAATAAGGCGTTACAGACATACTGGTCGGTAGGTAGGACTAGTTAATTCATTAATTCAAAATATAAATGGTAATTTTAATAAATTTTTTCGCCCTTTCAGTTTTGGAATTGGTTATCTCCTACTTAAATACTCTTGGGGGAGTGGAAGGGGGGCAGGGGACTTTGACAACTTCTGGCACGCTAACACCTGATGTGAATTGTGTGTTTCCACTCTGTTAGAAACTAAAATGTTAGTATTTTATCTTAATCACTTTGCTTTTATACACAATTCATACTGTAATAGTAAAAGAAAAAAAAAAAAAACTAAATACATGACAAAAAAAAAATGCTAACATACATCACAGCTCTATAGAACAGGTACACTAGACTTGTTTAGAAAAATGTGTTGAATAATAAGGGCCATAACTTTTTAAAATCAATCAAAATTCTTGACAGGATGTCATGTCTCTTTCTTCTGTTTTATTTCCTTTGCCTTCAGCTTCTAAAATCTTTAGGATGGGTACCACCTATACTAATGAATTCATATGTATAGCATTCATAACGGCTACACTTCCTCTACTGTAAAGGAACCTAAACAACCTGACAGGCATTCCTGCAGGCTCTAAATACATGTGCAAACAGTGTACTGAAAGTCACATTTTGCCTATAGGCTTTTAGTTCAAAAGTATTTTTAAAAGATAAGATATCAAAGTCTATTAAAGGCACATGCTTCACTTTGAGACAACTTAAAAGTGACATGCATCACTTTAGCTTTTGTCTCACTTTGCAGGCTGAAAAAAAAAAAACAAAAAAAAACAAGAGGTAACTATGTGTGTGTATGTATGTATGTATATACACACACACACACACACACACACACACACACACATACATACACACTTTTTTATGCTTTCCACCCTTGAGTGGGTGGACACTGAGTTAACCAATCCTTATCCTATCCCTAGGAATATTGGAAAAGTGCAGTTGAAAATTCTCTTGATCTTGCAACATCCAGACAGGGGGAGAAAAGAGAGTCTGATCAACGGGGGTTATCCTGGTCCCAAGGGAACATCCTCATGCTCCATGGCAGAGAAGTCAACGGATACCTACAGTCCCTAAAATGGTGGTGATCACCCACGAGCCCGCCAAATGCACACAGCCACGCTCTATAGCTCAACAGCTAGACAACATTTTTGCTGCCTTTTGGCGGCGCATAGAGGAACGACAGAGAGGCTCTCCCATGGCCCCCCAACAATATGTACCTGCTGTCAAACGTGTGAGGGTTCCTGCAATGTGGCCAAAGAGGGGTATTCCAGGCAATCTGGTCCCAAGGAGAAGGCCCACTGCAATGGAGGCTGTCATGCGGAGTGCTCCTGCAGCAAGGGGTATTGTGGCTACAGGAACCTACCAAGTCAGAGACTATACAACTGCCCGTAACTCCTCACTCACCTGCAATGGCGGCAGCAGTGAGTCATTGTGGCCAAGACCCCAGCGTGAGATTCTACTTGCCTTACTGGACACTGCCAGGATCCTGACTTTATAAGACTCTGCAGAGCAGGCATCGGCTGACTTACCACGAGCAATGGGGGCTTCTCCTGACATGTCCCTGAGCTATTAAGCCTGTTTGATCTATGATGCCTGTTGTATCAACCTTACATCTTTGATTACCTTTTTAAATGGAAGTGCAGCATAGTGATGTATTTGATCTCAGTGGATAAATTACTCATCCATGTTAACCTAGCTTGTTTAGCCAAATGTATGCTATTTACCATACATGCCTAGAATTACCATTGTGCCATTTTTATTTGTTAGCACTTAGACATGTTTGACATATAGGTTTTACCCAACTTTTTTTAGCCCCTCCCCCCCCCAAAAAAAACCACGCAGGTTTTCTTGATATTTTATGCAATGTATTTTAATATGTAACTACTGACGTTGTATTTGCACCATGTATCACTGTCACTACATCTCTGTCTCACTGCGCATCAAAAATAAAGAATATATAAAACAGAGCAGGCTCCAGTGTCAGGATTCTCTCTCCTTTAAAAAAGTCCTGAATAGGTCTGAAACATCGAAACAAGATTTTGGTGCATACTACTGCACAATAGAGCAGCAAAGATTATTTACGAAGTCCGGTGAGTGCACCTTTCTTGGTTTGTATATTTTGGCAGAGTGTTTGCACCCAGGTGAGGACAAGACCAGGGGCAATGTTTAACATTGCCAAAGAAAATGGACAAGCGCCTTGCACCAAAATCAGTCTATGAAGATGCGGTGGATTTGGAACCGCGAGTGTTATCTAGTTTCCATATGGTGATACTTGAATAATCAATAATATTGCACTTAGATGAACAGAATGTCATGAGCACTACATAAATGGAGTTAGGGCATAGTGATACATATACATTGTTGCCATGCCTAAAACACCCATATATAACTATGATAATATACAACAAAAGCCCTACTAAAACAGGTATATTTTCAAGTAAAATAATATGTAGTGGAACTTTATCTAGCACCTAATCTAGGCCTATCTAACGAAGTAGTCACATAACATAGAATGCATGTGGAGATTATGTTTGATCCTACAGGACGTTGGACTCAACTCAAGCTACCAAATTCTGAAGCTTGCTCCTAATATTGCTAGTTTTTGACCATTACCTAATATTACGCAGAGATCCACAGCATGCAGAAAGGAATGCAAGATGGAAACAGACAGATGGCCGATAGTTCTCTAAAAATCACAACGTGACATTGATTAAGGCCAAAGGTGATCTGCTAATGATGGCAGCAGACTATTGAGTTAAACCTTTAACTACCTAATTGATTTTAAGGAATGGTGAACAGTTATTTTTGGTTACTCGTAAAGAAGTACTTAGGCAGTGAAACCCGACCTCTCAGATTCTGGCCATACTGCTGGTTTTAAAGATCTTAAAAAAAAATAATAAAATAAAAAAATTAAGTCTATTAACAAGACTATTGTACTTAAAAATGTGGTCAAGTTACAGACAAAACACTTTAGTAAAGATGTACAATTAGTACAGCCAATTTTTGCATTTGTTTTTTTCCCCTTTTTAAGTCATTTGAGTTTTCAAAACACATGCCAAAAAAAAAACTAGTCACTGTATTGGATCAACAGCAAAAAACAGGTGTGAGGAAGGCTGAACTTGATGGATGCAAGTCTCTTTTCAGCTAACTATGTAACTATGTAACTATGTATTATTATACTGGAGAAACCCTTGAAACCAGTTTATTCTAGAACCAATGAAATTACATGGTATAAAGTAAAAGTAAGGCAACAAAGATAAGATTAACCATTTGGAGATTTAAAGTAAGCAAAATAAAATATATTATAATAATACATTTCAGATCATTCTGCTCTGACCCACATATAGTGTATGTCAGAACACTAACTGTAATAAAATATTGAAATTTGGTAAAATGAATAAACTTCAATAACCGCTGAGGCGGCAGGGATAGTTGCTTCACAGAGAGTGTTTAGGTGACCAGCCTACTTACAATCACATGGGAAAGGTGTTTTTTTTATACCCACCTACTTTTCCCATGCTGTGCCAGTCTCCTCGGCTGAAATAATCAGACCTGATGATCTCAGCCAAGCCAATGCTTTATCATGGGAAAGCATTGAGAGGCTATTGCATGTGCAGTAATTAGCATCCTATCAAAGTGATTCATTGAATCGTGCATCTTTATGGAGAACCTTCAGTTCCTCTAGGAAGAGAGCAGAGATGCTGAATGTAGGTGCTGCGGACTGTGCAGCACTCGACAAGGAAGCACCTCTAATGGCCGTCTTAGTGACTGTTACTAGAGGGGTTACTAGGCAGCAATGTAAACACTGCCTTTCCTCTGAGGCAGTGTTTACATTAAAAAGCCTACATGGACAGGCAGTAGACACCAGAACCACTTCATTAAGCTGTAGTTTTTCTTGTGGCTATAGTGTCCCTTTAAGAATTGTATTTTTGTTGATGAAAAAAATAAGTTAAGTTTAAAAAATAAAATGCTCCTAGCTTTTTTTTTTTTTAACTGGCTCCTAAATTCCAAGCAGATTTGTCAAGAACTGAACTACAGCCCTGTTGACTATAACAGGAAGCATGTGTAGGGTTTAAGCGAATTTGGATGGTTTACTATTGGAACAACAGGACTATCAGACAAAAAAAATAAATGATATATATCATTGCAAAGTTCTGTTTTAAGGAGACATATAGTTTTTAACACAGTTTGTCCTAATAAGTACCATGAATTAAACTGCTAAAATGAGTGATTATGTTGTGTACGTAGTGAATGTAAGCTCACTGAGCAGGACCCTCCACCTCTCTGTTCCTGTACGTCCAGTTGTCTGGTTACAATTACATGTCTGTTAGTCCACCCATTGTACAGCACTATGGAATCTGATGGCGCTATATAAATAATAAAATAATAATAATAATAATAATAATAACTAAAAGAAGAAAGAAGTGTGGTGCAACTAGAAAGGCTGTGTGCACAAAAAGTGCTACAATCCAGGTTAATTGAAGGACACAGATGACAATTACAAACGTTTCGGGATGCAACCCTTCATTGGTGCAAAAGGGGCAAACTAATAAAGCCGTGCATTATTTGATTTCGACAAGGGCATGAATGCACATATATACCTCCATGGGATTCTAACATAAATAAGTAAACAAGCAAGCTTCAGTTTATGATGGGAGTTTTACTAAACACTTGCATTGAATGCCAGACATAAAAATAATCAGGTTTTTTTTCCTAGGTGTATTCTAGTAACAGCAAAGGTGACTGAAAATGTTCTACCATGAGTATATTTGATTAATAGAGATTCCACATTAATTCTATACTTTCCAGAATTTTTTTTTTTTCTCAAACCAACAATTATCTTCCAAAAGCTCTATTATTACAGAATCAGAATTACAACGGAGCATCATGCTTTAGACCCATCAGAGTCTTATTTTTGCAAAACAGCTTAAATGATTTGCCACAATCCAAAGGGAGGGGGAGGGGGGGGACCCAGAGATGCTATGCCCCATGGTCACTACTAGAAGCCACAATGGCATTGGTGCTTAGAAAGCCCATTTAAACATCGTAAAATGATGTGAACAGGGAATGGAAGAAATACCAAAAGTGATCAATATGGCTGCTGCTAGCTTTACAATTTGCCACAATATGGAACTTGAAATGAGGACAACCAAAACAAAAAAGTGTGTTGTTCGTAATGGGCTAAAGTGGGTGGTCAAAAATAAATAAATGTAAAAAAAAAATAAAAAAATAAAAAAAAAAAATGAATGAGTAACCATATTAGAATAGAATTTAAATTATTTAACTATGAACAAACTAAATCACTGTAACAAATGCAACTGAAAAGGCAAGTCATATTAAGTTGATTGCCAATTAGTAGTGTGTCAGTTATATGCAAAAAAATAAAATAAAAATAAGTCTGTCCAATTAGCACATTTTTTTTATATGAAGGTTTTCAAAGCAACATGAGGCAACAGAAAGCCACAGAGGACACAGTCCGTGCATAAATTACAGGTGCATCAGACACAAAAAGCTGCTAAATAATTTAAAGCATCAAGGGGAGCAGTCAAAAAAAAAAATAAAAAAATATATATATATATATATATATATATTACTGAAGATGAAGAGACAGATTGGTTGATGTCAAAGCACACTGGCAGATAAATGGATACTTCACAAGGTAGTCACAAAATGCCACAAATTGTACAGTCTCACGACTGAACACAGAATGGAATCAGTAACTCTGTAACAGTCTCACCTAAAACGGTCAGCTTCGAATTTCACAAAGGTGGAATTAATACAGTTTAAAAAAAAAAAAAAAACTCCTTACTTGGCATTTTTATGCATAAGAAGCATAAAATTAATTCTCTAAGTCAGTTGTGCTTTCAGTTCCACTACTCTGGCCTTAAATTTGAAATTGACTTTGGAATCTTTAGTAAATAACTGTGTGTGAGCACATGGGATGCATCTGAGCATACAAAAATTATATAATATACATAACTGATGCTTTCAATCGGGGGAAATCATGCTACAGTGAGTAGATTGTCCAGGCACTGCAAAAAAAGTAATCTTTCACAATTTATATCAAAAAAAAAAAAAAAATCTAATAAATCTAAACAAATTAAGTGATACATCCAAGTTTAATTTACTGTTGATAGACAGCCCATTTAAGATGTTAAAATATTGTTAGGTGTTGCCACTATTTTAGCCACTCACTGTTATTTAAAGTAAAAAAAAAAAACGCTTCTTAAAAACTGTAAAGTATAAATATAACTTCCCAGAAAATAAGGCTGCTTCATTAAAACAGACGTTCTTCTTTCAAATACTACCCTCTGCTGAAACAGTTAGACACAGAAGTTAGTGCCACTAATCTATGCTACTGATGGTGCATGACTTCACCAAAAGGCTTGCCAAGCAGGACGCATTCTTTAACTCAATTTGGACAAATACTTGTAGACTTTATAAGTCAGACATACTATTTATAAGTAAAGTTGATTTTAATTTTTTAATCCAGAAGACAACGTGCATGTATGGGGTTTGCTACAAAACACTCAAAAATGTTAAACACTTGGCGTTCAAGGGTTTTCTCATGCCCAGCTACCTACATTTTGCATTAAGACATTTCTTTTGCAGGAGGTATAAGAAGGGAATACATGAATCTTGCTTCAACATCTTTGGTTAGGATGTATTGGCAAATAAAAAAAATAAATAAAACCACCCACTCTGTATTTGTCTCTCTCTAAACATGTATTTTAGTCAAGGTAATTGTTTAACATTACCTGGAAATATAATATCAACAGAGACAAAATAATATAAAAAAAATAAAATAAAGTGATGTAAGAAACAAGTTATTAAAATCAGAAATGCCTAGTGGGAAGGGATATCACAGAAGGAAAGTGAATAGCAAATATATGTCTTGGGTAAAAACACAGAACATGATCGGTCATTGAATTCTTGCCATTTGAATAGTGTAGTGATGTATCTATTTCATATTCATTACTTTTCCCCTTTAACTATTTATCTTTGGAAACAAAGTCCTATTTTCAATGGGATTTCTTATCATTTTTACCTCCTTTCCAAAAAACAAATATATTTCAATTGCAACCTTTGCCTTCTTCTACTGACTTGTGCTGGAGGACATATGGGAAATTTGAGTTTTAGGTGTGCCAGCAGACCCCTTTTGGGGGATGGTGTGTGAGTTTAGAATATGTAAAGTTAGCATGATTGTATACATGAAGGTAAAAAGCCAAAGTTTAAAGAATTTTTCTTAAAAAACTATAGGGTGTTGAATAAAATATCCAATCAGAGTGAAAACCATTTTACAGAATACCAATATACATGCTTAAAATAACATGAACATTTTAAATCCAGTGTATATTGATTGACGCTTGGAAACAAGAGATTTCAATCTCTAATCCAGAATGGACAGTACACTCTGTAAACCTCAATTTAGTGTAATGGTTGAACACAAACCGAGTTTGAATATAAGTAAATGTTTCTAACTTAAGAATTCTTGATGCAGTAATATGGTGTTCAGTAGAGGTAATTGTATATGCAAAGTGATAAGAAATAAATAAAATCACATCACGTATAATATGCTAAAAAAAGTGACAAATTAACTTTGGCTTAGTAAAGCAACTTGGAAGGCTACCCATGGTACCTACAAACAAAGAATGTGACGGCTGATGAGAACCATTCGGCCCATCTAGTCTTATAGTTAGGATAGCCTTATGCCTATCCCACGCATGCTTAAACTCCCTCACTGTGTTAACCTCTACCACTTTAGCTGGAAGTCTATTCCATGCATCCACTACTCTTTCAGGAAAGTAATACTTCCTGATATTGTTAAACCTTAGCCCCTCTAATTTAACACTATGTCCTGCAGAAGAATTAGTCAGAAGACACGAAAAAAAAAAAAAATAATTGCCAAATGAATGGGTGGATTGGATTACATTTACTTTGCAGTTTTTTTGTTGTGTTTTTTTTTTTAAACAATTTGTTATAATCAGCTTTAGGATTTGTTATTTTATTGCGGTTTAAAATAAAAGTAATTACATGCAGTTTTGAATTCCACCAATATATACGTTGTATCGATAGACCGATTACAATAAGGTGATCACAAAAAAGAGGTTAAGTAAGGATAACATGCTATCAATGGGTTAATGAATATATTGTAGATAAAGGTGTCAAAACGGTTAAATTACTGTAAAAGATGATCTAAGAATGTTTGCAAACAATATGTCTTTTTTAATCACCTGATGAAAGTGAAATGGATTTGCTCTTGGTAACTAATGAATGTCAGTTTTACTCATTTACACAACAGAACGCAAGCAAACAGTAACCATCTTAACAAATATTAGCTGTCTACAAATGTAAAGAAAGGCAAGTGACCAATATTTGACACATGTAATACAAACTGGTGTTAGTTTCAATGTACGCTACAAACAGAGATGGGCACTGAAGAATCAGACAGCATGTAAAAAGTTGACATATTGTCAATAATGCCAAACCAAATGAAGACATAAATGACTAGATCACTTTTGAACAATTGAGAGTGAAGGCCGTGTTTTTTCCCCTCCAAACAAAATAAAAAGACTCATTAGCAAAGGGAAAACTTATGTCATTTAATTTTGTTGCTATATGAAGAGCACCCTGCCCCTTTAATTGAGAATGCATATAGAGTGGATTGGTTTATAGCCAACCTCCTGTAGAGTGGCAGTTATTCTAACACAGCTATCACCAATAAAAAGCAAAATAAGTTGGCACATGCAAAAGGGGTACTAAAAAGGTCAAAACATCCTATTCACATCCTAGGTTTTAACACCCTTCAACACAATTGTTCTTAAAACGGTAATTAAAGCCAACCTAGCCTAGGACGCAAGAATTAAGTCGATGTGAGTAAAACAGGATATCTGCATGCTTATTTATATTTGATGGATAGCTTTAAGGACCAGCACTGCAATTACCATGATGTTTGGCTATATATACACAGTGCAATGCCAATTACACTGTGGACTCAGAACATTTAATATGGGTAGGTCCCACGTTTGACCTTAATCAATGGGGAAAGTGTAGGGAAGCATATTATGGAACATGGGTTTACATATGCATGTATGTGTTTTATTAACATGTTTCTACCCATCTTACATCAAGATAATATTGTATTTCTATAGACTGTAAGCTCATTTGAGCAGGGTCCTCTTCAACTTATCGTTCCTGTAAGTTTTCTTGTAATTGTCCTATTTATAGTTAAAGCCCTTCTCTTATAATATTGTAAAGTGCTACGGAATCTGATGGCGCTAAATAAATGGCAATAATAATATGCAATTTGGAAGGGTGCTGAACACCATCACTTTCAAGCAGACTAATAAGAAGAAATGTTTAACAGCAGCTATCAAAATATGCTTTCATCTGCACCAGTGAATGTCTGCATATCTATTTTTGCACCAACAACACATTCAGTGCTGTTGAGGTATAAAGGATTAAAGTAAAATCAGTAATTAAATTAGCCTTCATGTGTTCTACAGAGTAAATACAGGTCCACATTTACTGCCTGGAAGCAAAAGCAGCTAGGTTATTCACTAAACAAGCAAATGTGAAGGCATGCATTCCAAAATATCCAACATGGAAACATAGTTTAGTTGGAGAATATTGAAAATGTGGTTTTTCTGGCATACGGATTTGCAGTTTTCCCTGTTAATTTCCATAATTACATAGTTAGAAAACACAAATAATTAAAAATTAAAAAGGGAGTTGAGTGGAAATTAAAATATGAAAAAAAAAAAAAACAAACAAACACACACCACGGCAACAACACTACAAATTTAGCTTGCCTGTTCTAAATGTTACTATTTCCTGATCAATTTAGCACAGAGAATAAACACAATACTGTCTAAGTGACTGCCAGTGTACATCTCTATATTTATTGTAGATTTGTCAGCAATAAAGTAACTAGACTATGACTGCAGTTATGTTCGGTTGCTGTCCCCCTTACTGCCCTATTGTGTTTTTATGTCCCACTTCCTCTAGACTGTAATCTAGCCTGAGCAGGGTCCTTATCTACCTATTGTTCCTGTATCATTTTGTAGTTGTCTAATTTGTAAAAAAAAATTGTTAAATCCGCCGCCCCCCACCCCCCTCTTTTCAGAATTTTGTAAGGCGCTGCGAAATAAGTTGGTGCTATATAAATACCAATAATAATGACAAATAAGCGGTTAAATTGGTGCTTGATAAACCTTTAAGTAAATAGAATACCATGGGTTAAGAGGTGTCCTCCATGTTTATCATACAGTTAAGTGGTAGGCCTCTTAACTGTTTGCCTTTCTAAAAGACTAGTAGATAACAGAAATGTAAGTGCTGAATGGCTTTTAGCTTTTTAGGGCAGGAAGTTGTCAAGGTGTGATACATGTACAACATGAAAGGGCTAATCATGGCTCAGGTCAAAGTGCTGTTAATAATTATTACATCATTTCTATTGAAATGAAGGGTTAAACTCTTATCATTTTAGTCTATTAAAACAGATGAAATGTGAAATGAAAACGTAATACTCATTGTATATTACTACGGAATTTGTTGGTGCTTTATAAATTAAAATAAGGAGTTTGCAGGGGGATTTCACAAGAACAAAAAACAAAACCAGAGAAACTGCGTAAATGCCATAGAATAACTCAGAAAGCATGCGTAATTTTCTACACAAGTGTATTTTTTCCATTTCATACTACATAATCTGTGTGGTATATCATAGGTCATTTAATGGACACTAAGTACCAAAACCACTGAACCTTAATGTAGCCATTGCCACACTTGCGCCATGTGTTCTATAGGAGAACTATTTGATTGGATTAGAGCTCATCATGAGTACATCAGACATAAATGGTTACTCCTACCAAAATCTGATGCTTTCATAAAAAGGTGGTCCAACCTCTCCTCAAAAAAATTAAAAAAATAAAAATAAATAACCACAACCCACACCTAACCTCCAATGCCAAGTTCTCCATGCAGCCTGATCCTCGTTGCTACTTGCTGGAGGAAAGGAGTGCACTGAGGGGTTAATCTCTGCATTTCATAGCACACATAAAGACTCCAAGCACCATGACCATGTCAAATAACTGAAGTTGTCATGGTGCATGGGTTAACACAAATTTTGTGTAAATATATATATATATATATATATATATATATATAGTGTTTCTTTCAGGCATAAGCTTAGATGTGTTACTGAATTTTCAAAGAAGATACATACACGTTTACATATACTTATTACACGGGTCGGCAAACTTTGACAATGGAAATGTTGTGGACTACATCTCCCTAATGCTCTAACAGACATAATGCTGGTAAAGCATCACAAGAGATATAGTCCACAACATCCAGAGCACTGTCTTACCATGGCTTAGGAGTTCCTCATAGGGACAGCTCTATACAGTCAAGGGTAGAGAGGCTGGGCCCTCTGACACTACAGAAGTTTGAAGCTTACTCATATAGAAGGCAAATTAAAAAGGGAATTAAAAAAAAATATATTCAACTATCATGGACTACCAAAAAACAACCTCCCCCCCCCCCCAGTAATTATAGACTTTATATGAATTTATGTAGATAGATTATTTTGTAAAGTGTACAGAGAACACATCCAATATGATGATAAAACCAATTCAATTCTTTCAAACTCACATGGAAAGAAAGTAGTTTTAAGGTTGTATCTTTATCAAAATGTTAAAATAAAAAAAAAATAAAAAAAAGATTATTTTTGACATGGCCAATAGATCATGTACAAAATGTCGAGAATGACTTAAAAATAGTAATTTTATGAATTATTCTAAAATGTTTTTCTCGTGCAGCCTAGAGGCATTTGCATTTCTTTTACTGTGTCTTCCGTACCCCTGGGCATATCCTGTGCCTCTTCTATAAGTAGAAATATCACATACCAAAAAAATATATTACATTAAAGTTTTGTATCTCTCCGCTCAGCGTATACTTAGAACTAACTTGGGTTTTTGTCAAACCTCTTACAGGAAAGCAAATCATAACAATTCTAG